>NC_029780.3:61169977-61192832 GCF_000817695.3 Arachis duranensis | reverse complement strand
GATATAGACCCCATTTAAGATAAACTCGTCTAACCTCATCTCTCTGGTTTGGGTGATATTGCGAAATTTAAAGCCGTTTTCCAAGATCTCATTCCAAAAAATTAAGGTCAAACTCATCAGATGCAACTCTTTGAATATTTGAAAGTTGTATCTCACTTTATTCATGATTCATTGATTTTTTATCAATTTATACAAATATAATAATATCAATAGTTATTAAATATTCTAATATTTTTTATCATATAAAAAATTAAATTAAATAAATAATAATATATAAAATAATATTAAATTAAATAAATAAAAAAATCTAATTTTTTAGCAAAACGTTTTGATTTTATCTTTTAATTTTGATGTATTGTGAAGTCAAAAAAGGCCCACTCTTAAACTAAAAAGTATTATGCAATTAAAGTATGAGATAGGAATTGAACTTAAATACTCTAAATTATAATAAAGTATTTGAGCCAACTCAGCTACTCTTTACTTTTTGAAGGACTTCTACTAATTTTTTTATAAAAACTTTGGGGGCATGCCCTTGCCTTAACAAAACTCTACCTCTAAATATAAATATTATTTGAAATAATAAAGATAACCACCGAGACCATTTTAATCTTTTCCAAACATAATATTTTTAGGTTTAATAATAACATGATTTATTAACATAATGAACTTAAATTATTAGAGTATTTCTAATACTTGATTTTAATTTAATTTTATTTTAGATTTTACAAAATGTCATATAAATATTTGTAAAATTATAAATTATAAAAATTGATTTGAGACTCAATGTAAGATTTGTCACTCTAATATTTAATCTCAACTCAATTTAACTTAATATTATTTTTAATTATTTCATTTAATATATAAGTTATACATATAGTATTTAATTGATTTTTCTTTAAAATGATTCGATCTTTTTTTTATTGATACCAATATCATTTCAAATATTATATTCAACTAAGTTTTAATTTTAAATTAGTTCAATTATCAAGAGACCAAATCTAATAAAAATAAATTATGAATTATACAATATAATATTAAAAAATTGTATTTGAATTATAACAACTAAAAAAGTTCTAAATAACAATACTATCAAAAATTCAATAGTTCAGACAAACTAAAGTTACTACTATTATATTAGTTTTAAACCTCAGAATCCAAATTATAGAACAACACACATCGAAAAAAATTAAAGCATATACACAAACTAAGCTCCAAAATTTTGTTTACCAAATCCTCGTGCAAGCTTAGTAGTAGATAATTTGCTATTAGGACCAACCGAATGATTTCTCCAATGTTGATCTTATTCTTATTTCATACATCAGTCTGTATAATTATATTATATGAGGACAATCAACGAATAATAATCCAAAATGAATATAGTGGCGTAGAGAAGCGTCCTGTAAATTTCTTCCCTTCTTAAAACCAATTTCAAACTCAAGATATAGCATAAACACAAAAAAAAAAAAAGATTATCATAGATTTTAGAAAAGTAATCTCTGGCTGCAACCTCAACCTTTTAAGTATGATTTGTATTGTGAGCTAAAAAATAGAAAAGATTGATATCAAATACAAAATTTATGCAAACAGGAACAGTTCAACTAAGACATTAATTGCAATACTTATTATATTTAAATCCAATTAATGCATAGGCAACATATATAACTTATGGAGTTGCAACTGATAACACTGCAACATTTTAGTTCTATGGCTATGATTTTTTTAATTATGGTAAAAAATCGTAACTATAAAGGATTTGTGGTCACGATTTTTTACCGTAACAAAAAAAAAGTTATGGTCATAGTATTAAAAGGAGAGTGACCATAGAGTATCTATGGTTACGATTTTTTTTTTAAAAAATAGTCTAAAAGAATCTATAGTTATGGTTTTGAGAGTGATCTAAAGAGATCTATGGTTATGGCTGATTTTTCAAAAAAAGGTGACCTAAAAGAGTTTATGATCACGATTTTGAGGTGATCTAAAAAGATCTATAGTCACAATTTTTTAAAAAATGGTGACTATAGAATACCTATAATCACATTATTAGGGGTGATCTAAAGTGACGATTTTTTCATTATTTTTTTAACCCCTAACCAAAACGCCGTTGTTTCCCTCCCTCCAAAAATCGCCTTTTTTATTTTTTTTTTAAATCCCTCCCAAAACGACGTAGTCCCCACCCCCCAAAAATCCCCAATTCTCCACATTCCCCATTCCCTTGTAAGTTCTTAACTTGGGGAAAAAAAAGGAAGATAAGTCTTGCTCCAATCCGTGAAGCTGGGCATCGTTTGCGCTTTTCTCACCGTCCGTCATTGTCGTCTATGGGGTCGTCCCTGGAGCTTGTCTCAAAGCCTGAAATCCCTCGCCGTTCGTGTCATAAATATAATTCGTAGTTGATATATCATCAATGATATTAAAACATGAATAATGCTACACATCTAAATCTTTTTATTAACTAAGTTAAATTAAATTAGTCTAACATAACAAAAATAATTTATGACTAATATTATTCTAAATCTTATTGTTTAACATGGTTAAACTTAATTTATAAAAAAAAATTAGATGTATAACATTACTCATTAAACATTATTTCATAAAAAACATATCAAGATCAACTATAACTACAATAATTGCGAATTTTCGATAGCTATAAAATTTTAAAAGTATTATTAAAATTAAAATCACACATTATTATCCAAAAAATTATGATTTTATTGAGATTATTATATATATTATAACCAAATTATGAATATTTTTAAATACAGAATATTTTTTATAATTGAATTCAATATAAGAGATTCTTGCAATTATAAGTTAAAAAGAAAATACACTAGATTTGACCAAAATCTCCTCTCAGAATATTTTGCTAGTGTTTTGTCGATTTTTAGCAAATCGATGGTGGTTCGATATCTAGTGGTCTAGGAGCAAAATCTACTCCTCTATGCGAGTACCAATTTTCTAGAAGTGCATCAAAGCGTCTTCGATTAGACAAATGTTAAAATAAAGACAAAGAAAATTCATAAATTGATAAATAAAACTTAGAAATTAAAGTTTTCAAAAACTAAACACATGGTGAATGAAAAGATTTGCATCAGAATTGAAAGAAAACAATAAAAATGCCTTTAATTAAATCAAATGAATCTTGGCATCAACGATAAATTGCAGAAAGATAAATTAAACAGAGAAAGTAAAGAACACTTAGTGAGTGAGATTAAATGAAATGTTAAATTTACAGAAAAATAAATTGAAAGAAAGAAGAAGGTGGAAGGAACCCTACAGAAAATGTAACTCGAATGCAAACTCAGGAATTCCCTAGGATGTGAGAGTGCTAGAGTGTTTTTTCTGAGTAAAAGTTCCAACCCTTATTCCTTAACATTTCCTAGTATTTATAGGCTATCTTAGATAACGGTCAATTAAATCACCATTAATTACAATTAAATAAAAATTACAAATTTTAAATACAATCCCTCTTGGTAACTGTTCCCGCTGTGTAATTGTAGATATTCTCCATGTTTTCCTCGCGTGATGAAAGCCACTGACTTTTCCACTTCCATAGCTATTCGACCAACTCTTCGAAGGACTTACTCAATTCCTCGAATCGAGATTTCCTCTCGATTTAACTCACTCGGTCAACAAAACAATCGAGACTCAAAACAACGCCGGTTACCTCCAATTTCATACTCACGCGTGTCTTCTCGAGAAACCGTACTTAACTCATTTCGATTCAACTTACTCTTATCGAAAATATTTTTCGATCAACAAATTGCCCCCTTAGATTAATGTGGTTACTTTCGATAACATTATCGAACAATAAAACACTTAATCCAAAAGATGTCAGTTTTCAAATCAGTAATAATTGTCATTTAAACTCCCCATTACTACTGATCCACTTGACACGTCTCCCGAGACTTGCGCTTTCTCTCTCTACCACTTCATCTTCCTCGCGAAGTTACCTCTGTTCGCATTCTTCCCACAGTAACGGCTACAGTGACACAAATTTATCACTTTCTCCTGTGTTCAAATTTCTTGAGCTTCATCATTCTCTAAGTTACAAAATCTTCAAACTTTACTCCCTTTTACTCTTTCAGAAAATGGCTGGTTCTTACTCACAAGCTGTCACCCAAGATAAGGGTAAAGGCCCCATAATAGCACCGCTATCTCCACTGGCCCTTCGCATTCTTAATCAAGTCAATGATGAAGTCATTGACGATCCCCATTTGCAAACCAATGACTAGAATCCTAATCTCCTTTACAATTGGTGCTGATACACACTGCTTTCTCGGACCAATTGAGTCTCTAGAGAGAGCAAATAAAAAACTCTCTTTCTTTCCCAGTGCTGGAGGGGAAGACTTACTGATAAACTAAGCCTTTAACATCTCCCATTTTATCAACCAAAAATTCTTTAGGAACAATCCAAAGATTAACCCTCGGGGATACGATTTTACAGCTTGGTATTAACGTCTTGAACCTACTAAAAATGCCGACTGAAAAGCTTTAGGAATTCAAGAACTACTAAGGCTCTCCCACTTCTCACTTACCATATATCCTTGGATGATCAGGGCTGTAACTTGTTTCTGGAATAGAACAACCAACAACTTCCACCTTCCATGTGGAATGATCGAAATGTCTCTTCTGGACATGGCTATCATCACAGGGTTTTCAATCAATTCTCTAGACTGTACCCCTGACATGCAATCCAAGCGTCAATATAGTGTGGTGTTAACCAACTCCTACGGTGACTTTATCGCCCACAACATGGGTGTAGAAGGTACAAAAATCACTGAAAATGAACATGTAGCTTTCTTGTTTTATTGGTTGAATGCAATCTTGTTCTGCTCTCGAAGTGTCCAAATGTCGAAACTTTACATTCCTTTATCTACTCTCCTCCATGAAGGAAAGGCCCTCAATTTGGCAAAGCTTCTTCTAGGACATATTTTCGAAGAGCTGGGTCATTTGTCTGTGATCTTCGAGACAACAAAATAATCAGTGTAGGAGGCCCTCTATGGCTTCTTCAACTATGGCTTAATGCCATTTTTGAGAATTTCATGACGAAACCTGAAGGTGGTAACACTGACAAACAATACATTGAAGGTTTTCGACTGTTTGAATTCAAACCCAATTTTCTGGACACCCAATCGGATGAAGATAAATTCTGGGCTGTTTTCTCTCTTTTCCATTCCTGCAAAGATTTCGAAAATGACCAACTCAATTTTACTCCTTTCTTGCGTCGCAATCGTGGTCCTGCCTAGCTGGATCGTTTACTCTTTCCTGACACCAATGAAGAAAATGAACTTGCAAATCGAAGTTGGGCGAACATGCTGGCTGTTCAAGTGATTCTGACAGGGCTACCTTTACATAAGAAATAAAGGTTCAAAAAAACCCTATATGCCCCTCATTTGACAGACAGACAACTGGATTTTCTTAAGCTATCCCAATGCCACAACCTCGAAATGATCATCCTTTCTGCCACATTACTTTAACCACTCAAGAAGACTTTAATTCTTGCCTCTTGAAAAATCAAGAGCACAGGGATCATTTCAATTTTGTAGTGTATGATCGCAGCTCCTATATCACCAAATCCTGTTTCGAATGGTAGGCTGCTTATTACTCTAGGTATACTCGGACCTTAGAGGAAATTCAACAAACCACCATTCAAACCATTCCTGTCGCTGAGAGTTCTCCAAAAAGAACTCAAAAAAAAAAAGAAAACTGAAATTGCTCGACCACCACCACACAAAAGTAGAAGAACTCCTACTAAAACTTCCCGAAAGGTAATTAACCTTTTTAAACTTTTCCTTTTAACTTAAAAGGTATTACAAATTATATTTTTTATCTATAATCAACTCTGAATCTCTTATCAGTTAGTGCTGCTAACATCGAGTGAGAGCGCTGATGAGAGTGAACCAACCAATAAGGATGCTATTACTATCTCCTCCCCATCGGAAGACGCAGCCGATTCTGACCCTAATTCTCAGCTAGTACCAAGATCCAGACTTCCTCAGGTA
Source organism: Arachis duranensis (assembly GCF_000817695.3). Taxonomy (NCBI): domain Eukaryota; kingdom Viridiplantae; phylum Streptophyta; class Magnoliopsida; order Fabales; family Fabaceae; genus Arachis; species Arachis duranensis. The sequence goes on along the minus strand of NC_029780.3, from coordinate 61,186,833 downwards.
ATACAATAATCTCTACACATATCATGCTTGATTTAAAATAAATTTTAAAATCATAACTGTGTACTTTCTGTATTAGCCTGTCAATGTTACCCACTCGACTTCAGCTGCCGGGGCTCTTAACCAACAAATTCTACCACAACAACATGATCAAGAACAATCTACATCACATGACTCAATTCAATTCACAGGACCCATTCAACCAATCCCAGCCGCTTTATCACCTGTTTTTCATACAACACAGGTGATTGATTCAACAGCAAATCCCTTGCAACACTCTCCAGAAGAAACCCATAGACTTGAATCAACTTCACCAAACGATCAAGCCGCCTTTACTGAAGAGAATTAAGCAGACTGATAAACCACTATTTTATGGTTTATCTTGTGCTTAATTGAGTAGATTTTATCAATCTTTCATACACTTATTCATACTAATTGCATGAGTTTACGTTTTCCGTCTTGATTTTGTGCTATGATTGAAAACGTGCTTCTTTGGCCTTATATTTGCTAATATTAATCCTCTCTTATTACCATTAGAGGCCGTGATATGTGTGTTAAGTGTTTTTAAAGATTACAGGATAGGAATGGCTTAGAGGATGGAAATGAAGCATGCAAAAGTGGAAGGAATACAAGAAGTTGAAGAAATTGCTAAGCTGTACAGCTTGACCTCTTCGCACTCAAACGGTCATAACTTGAGTTACAGAGGTCCAAATGATGCGGTTCTAGTTGCATTGGAAAGCTAACGTCTGGGGCTTCGATTTGATATATAATTTGTCATAGTGGCCATACAGCTAGATGACGCAAACGCGTGCTCCACGCGGACACGTCGCATCTGCGAATTTCAATCCACGCAAACGCGTGGACGACGCCTCCGCGTCACTCTGCCGCGACCTGTACGAACGAGATTGCGTAATCAGCAATTTCTAGGCTGTTTTTGACCCAGTTCTTGGCCTAGAAAACACAGATTAGAGGCTATAAAGTGGGAGAATACTTCATACAATAGACATGTATTCATAAGTCACACTTTTCATAATTTAGATGTAGTTTTAGAGAGAGGGAGGTTCTCCCCTCTCTCTTAGGATTTAGGATTAAGATTAGGATTTCTTTTAAGATTAGGATTTCTACTTCTTCATCACAGGTTCAATGTTCCTTTACTTTAATTTCTCTCCTACTTTTATTTATTCTATTATTTTATTTTAGTTTGTTAATATTGGTTTATGAACCTTTCCATGTTGGATTTGATATCTTTTATCTAATATAAATTGAGGTATTTCAGACATATGAATTTTATTTAGCTTTCTATATTCTTGGTTCTGGTTGATTAATTGGTGACTCTTGAGTTGTCAAACTCATCGTGATTGATAATTGTTATCTTTGCTGATTAATTTAGATTCCTATAACTCTAGTCTTTCCTCAGGAGTTGACTAGAACTTTAGGTGTTAAATTGATTTGTCCACTTAACTTACCTTCATAGTTAGAGGTTGACTTAGTGGTAGCAAAAATATAATTCTCATCACCATTGATAAGGATAACTAGGATAGGACTTCCAGTTTTCATACCTTCCCAAGAGTTTTTCTTTGCTATTGATTTATTAATTCCTGCAATCTATATTTCTCATTCAAACCTTTTTCAAAATCCAAAAAAACTGTTTTTCATAACCAATAATAAATCACACTTCCCTGCAATTCCTTGAGAAGACGACCCGAGGTTTGAATACTTCGGTTATCTATTTTTATTGGGTTTGTTACTTGTGACAACCAAACGTTTGTACGAAAGGATTTTCTGTTAGTTTAGAAGCTATACTTACAACGCGATTACATTTGTGAATTTTAAAATTTTTTTATCTTATCTTATCTTAGTTTTAAATTTCAAAAATCTTATCTTATTTTTTTTCAAAAATCATATCTTTTTCAAAATCTTATCTTATCTTTTTTTTTCAAAAATCATATATTTTTCAAAACACTTTCTTTTTATTAGTTTTTGTTTTTATTTTCTCTTACTACTATGAACTCCCACCCCTTTGGCTATGAGTCTGGTTACAATTATGTTGCAGGTAGAGGAGATTACAATGAGAACAAGCATCAAGGTTGGGACAATCAAAGATGGGAGGAGCCACAAGGATTTGATCAACCCTCATGGCAACAACTACCTCCAATGGACTATCAATAACCATTCTGTGATGCATATCAAGGCAATGGCTATGTTGAGCACTCTTTTGATTATCAACAACCACCACCATATGCCTATGAACCCCCTCTTTAACATGACTTTGGACTACCATACTCACAAGCCCCTTTCCACCATTCACCTCCATATGACCCTGATCCACACCCACCATACCAACCACCTTATTTGTCAAATGAACCATACATAGAACCACCCTCATTCCAACAAAATTACTCTCATAAGCCACCACCTCAATATTCCCCATCTCCATGCCATTATCAAGATGAACCACCTTCCTACCATGAACCCTTTCTCCAAAATAATGCACCCTCCTATCCATCCCAAACCTCCATGGAGAACACACTTACCTCTCTCATTGGTCTCACCTCTGAACTCCAAAATCTTATATCCCGCATGGACCAATACTCTACCTCGAATATTCAACCCTCAAGCTCCAGTGCACTTCCTTTTCAACCACAAAATGATCCACTCATCCCATCACCACCATCCATGGAAGAGCACCCACATCCATCAATCCAAGAGCAACATGATCCCAATGATGCTATTGATATAGAACAAGAGAGAAGGGATCATCTTCGCGAATCCATACTTCATAAGGAGTTAGAGGAGGCCCTAAAGGTGAAGGTAGTAGAGACCCTTGAAGTCGAAGGAGTGGTTGAAGAATTAGTGAAGGAAGACATCAAGGAGGAGTCTGATTTTGTCTTAGAGCAAGAGGAGGCCCAAAATGTGGAGATAGGAGAGACCCTTGAAGATGAAAGAATAGTTGAAAGGAGTTGTCATGGAAAGAAAATCATCAAGGATGAGTACGATTTTATATTAGAACTACTGGACAAAGCAGTAATTATTGAAGAAGAAGAAGTGGTTGAAGACTTGGGAGATGCTGAACCTCCATGGGAAAGTCAAGACATAGAGCCTCCTTCCAAGACGGTTGCATTTGGTGTTGAGGAAGGTGTACAACCTCCAAGGCATATTATAGTTGAAGACTTGGAAGAGGTTGATCAAGAGATGGAGATTCAAGAAGAAGAAGCACAACCTCCCATGCCCTTGGTGAGCAATGAAGAAGAGATTGAATTGGAAGAAAGCTACCAAGAGAAAAATGTTGATATTAAAGAAGCTTGCAAAGAGGTGGTAGTTGTCAAAGAAGAACACAAAGGAGTGGAGCTTGCAAATTCATTCGAAACCCCTCCCCCTATGTTGCCATCATCCTTCACAACATTAAAGTGGGTAAAATTCATATCCCTTAGCTTTCTAATTCTACTTGAATATGGGCTACTGGAGACGGATGGTCAACTTAGAGCTCTTTGTGGCATTAAGAGTAAGAGGAAGATGGTCAGTGGTAAGAATTGTCCTGCAAGGTTCATTATGGTTGGAAGCTTTAATTTTAAACGCAAAAGTTGGTGTAGAGCTCAATTGAATGGGTCTAGGAAGTTGTTTGGCCGCTTTAGTAAGAATTCAGATTGCTTGCTACCCAGATGGAATCATAATGATCAATAAGAAGACTGGTGCAAAAGCAAGGTTTGGGACCCCAGAATTCAATCTAGAAATTAATACTCTTGGGGCCTTGTCACTTGCTTTAGCTTGCTTGAAGGCTTTCTGCGCCTAGTTTGAGATCCCGGAGGCTGTGGGAATTCCAAACACTGGTTGAGATTCTTGGATGAATACAAGCACAAGCCACCATAACAAGGAGCTCACCAGAATGTCCAACTTAAGGACTTTAACTAAAAGTGCTAGGTGGGAGACAACCCACCATGGTATGGTCGTTCCTTTTTCAGTTTAAATTTTAGTCTGTTTTTGAGTTTTGATTGAACCTAGAATTTTGCACAACATTCATTGCATTCTGCATACTGCATCAAAAAAAAAATTTCACACGCAACGCGACAGCGTCGCCGACGCGTCTGCGTCATAAGTGCATTGGGAAGAAAACAAAATTGAACAGAGAATCACGCGAAAGCGTGGCTAGAGGCGTGCCTTTGGCACAATTTGACCCACGCGACTACATCGCTGACGCATCCGCGTCATGTGGGAAAAACGCCTCCCACACGTCCGCGTCACCCACGCGAACGCGTGCCTCAAAATCGACGTAAAAAGGGTGTATGGCCGAAAGTTGAGCTGGAATTGGGATGGACTCGTGCTAGCCGCACAAGCCCTGCCACGCGTACGCATGCCCCACGCGTCTGTGCCGTTTTCAAATTTAGGCCATCCACGCGATCGCGTCAACCACGGGACCGCGTCACCCAAAGATTTGGCAATATGAGTTTCAAACAGAGAGTTGCGCGACCGTGAGGCTGCCATCACGCTAATGGCACAAATCGATCCACGCGACCGCGTCATTTCATAGAAGCGCTATCCGCGCGAACGCGTCACTCACGCGTCCATGTCACAAGCGGCGCACAGCTTACCCAAATCAGCCAAATATCTTATCTTTTTCTTCCCCATATCTAAATCTTTTCTTTCCTTCTTATTTCTTTCTTCCTCCTTTCTTACTTTCTTTTTCTTTTCCATTGGTGTTAAAATTCTCTTCTTCAACTATTGCATCTTTTCTTGTATTATTCTGGTGCTTCATGACTTGTTTTATTCTAATTGGGTATTATTATTCATAAGTCAATGCTAATTTTTATAATACTGATATTCCTTTTGCATTGATATGCATTTACACTATCTTGCATTACCCACACTCTCTTCCCCATTGTTGCAACTTTTGCACTATTGATATGTCATTTGCTTCCACTATTTTCTCACTTGCATGTTGTAGCTACCATGTAATTGAGGCCTTTATTATTTGGCATTAACACCCATATTTTATTTATGTTCTTATCTTTATTTTTGGGTTACTTTCTATTCTTTTTCTCTTCTTTCAGGATGACCACCACGAAGAGAGAGAAAAAGCTTCTTAATGGGGAGACAGGCAAGTCAATCTGCACAATCTATAGAGAAAGACATCAGTTGGAGCAGCCCGTCCACTTGTACATCTTAGCATGCACCAAGGACGGTGCAATCTTTAAGTGAGGGAAGGTCGATACCAATCTCCACGGGTTAGTTATTCTCTTCTCAACACCAATATTCTATTTTCTTTGTTTGTTCATTGTTGCATTGCATAATAGATTGCATGTGTAGTTGATTGTTTGCATTTAAGTACTACTTGGTTGAAAAATAATAAGTTTCTTTTTAAGATCCAATTTTGATAAATTTCACTAATTTAAATTAAAAAAAATTTAAAATTTTTTATGTGTTAAATTTTGTTTGAAGTTGTATTTGGAATATGGTTTTTGAGCCAAAGAACACACAACCTGTGAGATTTTGAGCCTAATTACATGATTACATTATTTAACCATAAATTTTTATTCTTGTGTGTTTTCCTCTCTATGATTGCAATCTTTACTTTGTTCCATTCTATATGTACACTATTTAGTGTATTTACATGCTTGCATATGATTGAGGCCATCATTTGATTACTAGCTCACTTATCCCAAATAACATACCCTTTCAATCACCTTTGTTAGCCCCCTTGAGCCTTTTGACCCCTCTTTTATTTTATAACCACATTACTAGCCTTAAGCAGAAAAACAAAATAATAATCCCAAGTCGAACCCTTGGTTAGCTTAAGATAGATATTGTGTATAATTTAAATGTGGGGAATTTTATGGGAACATGGGATGATAGAAAAAAAAGTAGGGAATTAAATTGAATAAGTTATTTGAAAATTTGGGAAGCATGCTAATTTGGGAAGCACGCGGACGCGTCGCATCTGCGAATTTCAATCCACGCAAACGCGTGGACGACGCCTCCGTGTCACTTTGCCGCGACCTGTACGAACCAGATTTCGTAATCAGCGATTTCTGGGCTGTTTTTGACCCAGTTCTCGGTCCAGAAAACATAGATTAGAGGCTATAAAGTGGGGGAATACTTTATACAACAGACATGTATTCATAAGTCACACTTTTCATAATTTAGATGTAGTTTTAGAGAGAGGGAAGTTCTCCCCTCTCTCTTAGGATTTAGGATTAGGATTAGGATTTCTTTTAAGATTAGGATTTCTACTTCTTCATCACAGGTTCAATGTTCCTTTACTTTTATTTCTCTCCTACTTTTATTTATTCTATTATTTTATTTTAGTTTGTTAATATTGATTTATGAACCTTTCCATGTTGGATTTGATATCTTTTATCTAATATAAATTGAGGTATTTCAGACATATGAATTTTATTTAGCTTTCTATATTCTTGGTTCTGGTTGATTAATTGGTGACTATTGAGTTGTCAAACTCATCGTGATTGATAATTGTTATCTTTGCTGATTAATTTAGATTCCTATAACTCTAGTCTTTCCTCAGGAGTTGACTAGGACTTTAGGTGTTAAATTGATTTGTCCACTTAACTTACCTTCATAGTTAGAGGTTGACTTAGTGGTAGCAAAAATATAATTCTCATCACCATTGATAAGGATAACTAGGATAGGACTTCCAGTTTTCATACCTTCCCAAGAGTTTTTCTTTGCTATTGATTTACTAATTCCTGCAATCTATTTTTCTCATTCAAACCTTTTTCAAAACCCAAAAATACTATTTTCCATAACCAATAATAAATCACACTTCCCTGCAATTCCTTGAGAAGACGACCCGAGGTTTGAATACTTCGGTTATTTATTTTTATTGGGTTTGTTACTTGTGACAACCAAACGTTTGTACGAAAGGATTTTCTGTTGGTTTAGAAGCTATACTTACAACGCGATTACATTTGTGAATTTCTTTACCGATAGAAAACCCGATCGTCACAGTCCCAGACTCCGATTCTGCTTCTAAAGCTGCTGACACCACCAATTCAGATTCTTCTCAATCCAAGGTTTTAGAGACCCCTCCAGAGTTGCAACCTGATCCTTCACTCCAGACCCCTCTAGGACCAAAACCAGGGACATCGAATGTTCCTACCACAACAACTAGCGCTCCCTTGGATGACTTGATTTTTGATTTAAATAAAGTTATCCAAGAAAACAAAGTGCCCGTGCCTGTACCAGCAATCTCAAGACCTGCTACATCAAGGCTTTCAATCGAATCAGATCCTGACACTCGGGAGGAACTTCGATCACTCATCAAACTCTTGGATCATCCACCTACCACATGGGTTAATGACACAATTCTCAACAAACTCTTGGAAGATTGCTTGAATTCCTCTTTTGAATTCCCAAATAATACACCACATTCTGCCTCAATCCAAGAATTTAAACAACTTCTCAATGAGAGCGTTGCATCTCAGTTTCAACTCCAAGAAACTGAAACTGAAGAAGTTACAGCCAAATCTAAAATAGAAAATTGTCTTGCAATTGCTCAACCAATCCAAGTCTCTTGTGAGGAGTTTGATCTGAGGATCTCCCATTCTATTTGTATTCAAGCTTTTCATGATCAAGAAGAAGTAAGACTCGAGGCAGAGTTAGCTCAAATTCAAGAACAACTTGCCACCATACGCCAAAATTGAGTCACCGTAGCCAAACCTCTGGCTGCAGCCCAACAAGAGCATCATCTCCTTATTCAGAAACTTGTCTCAATCGACACCGAGTGGAGAGAATATGAAAAGCAACTTGAGAAAATCCAAGCTGACAAGTTCAAGCAGATTGGAATTCTTTCAATTCTGGAAAACAAAAGGACAAAGCTGCGCTCCGATTTGGCAAAACTATTGGCATCTTAAACTCCTTTCTAATTTTATTTTGTAGTAACTTCCATCTTTTCTGAACTTTAACATATGTTGAACGCTTCTAAATTTTCCAACAATAGAAAAGTTTCAAGTATTTCCCATTAATCGAATTAATCACTTTTCTTGACTCGATATCTTTAATCAGATAGGCATTTTCCGAATATATCCCTGTTACTTGAAAAGGACCTTCCCAACTATGGGACCATTTACCTAGAAATCTTGATTTCTTTTCCATCGGTAAAATGACTTTTAAAACTAACTCGCCTTTCCTGAAAGACTTTTCCTTAATTCGATGATTATAACTTCGAGCAACACTTTCTTTTTGTCGAATTACATTATCAAGTGTTAGGATTCGCTCTGAATCTAACTCGTTTAACTCATTAAACATTGCATTCCAATAATCATCGACTGGCAACTCATTCTGTTTCGATACTCTTAAAGTATTCAAATTAATTTTCAAGGGTAATACTGTATCATGGCCATAGACCAATTTATAAGGTGAAGTTCCTGTCAAACCTCTTGGTGAATTCGATAAGCCCATAATACTTGACTTAAAGTCTCATGTCATGTTCGAGGCTTATTCCCGATATGCTTTTTAATCAAGCCTATCAATATCTTATTTGCTGCCTCTACTTGCCCATTAGTCTGTGCATAATAGGGAGTTGAAGTAACCATATTAATACTCCTCGAGGCTGCAAAATTCTTAACTCTCTGACAAGTAAGTATGGTCCCTTGGTCAGTACTTAACGTCTGAGGAATACCAAATCGATGGATAATATGTTCCTCGACAAAGTCTATTATTTCACTTAGGCCAACTTCTATTAGGGGATTGGAACTGCTTCAACCCATTTTGTGAAATAATCAATAGCTACTAAAATAAATTTGTGCTGTTTTGATGAAAAAGGGTGAATTAGCCCAATTAAATCCAAAGTCCAACCCCTAAATGGCCATGGCTTTATTATCAAATGTAATTCAGCCGCTGGAATCTGCTGTATCGAGCCATGTTTCTGACATTCTTGACATGCCTTTGCATAATCGATACAATCTTTTATCATAGATGGCCAATATACATGCTTGCGATATAACACCGATCTCATTTTCTTTCCTGCTTGATGAGCATCACATATTCCATTATGAACTCACCCAAAGAAAAATTTTGATCTTTTTGACTTAAGCATCTTGATAAACTTCCATCGATCCCTTTTTTGTACAACTCATCGGCCATTAAGACAAAGTTTACTGCTTGTAACTTTACTTTTCTATCGAATGTAATACTAGGATTTCTCAAATAATGAGCAATAGGTTTTCTCCAATCAGAATCCTCCCATTCATCCACACACAAAATTTCTCTTTCATTTGCTGGCACTAAAATTTGATGGATACCATATAATTTTTTCAGAGTCTCTGGACTAACTCGATATCTCGAAGCAATTTGGGCTAACTTGTTAGCAATTTCATTATGGATTCTAGGATATGCACCAAAGAAACCATCTGAAAAGACGTTAATAACTCCCAAGAAGTTACTAAATATTTCTGTAACTTCTCATTATTACACTTATATTCTTTCGACAACTGCTTTAAAACTAATTGTGAATCCCCTAAAATCTGAACCTCTAAAGTTCCTTTGTCGATTAAAATTTCAAGACCCAAAATCAGAGCCTCATATTCGGCCACATTATTAGAACAAGGATACTTTAACTCGAACAAAAATTCCAATGGAATACCCTCTGGTGAAATAATGAGGATTCCAATCCCTGCACCATCTTTATGCTTAGATCCATCAAAATATAATTTCCAATAGTTGATTTCCACATCAACTACATTTGCCCCCTGGTCATTCAGATCTTTCGAATTATCTACAAGAAAGTCTGCAATGACCTGTCCTTTTACAGCCCTGGCTGGAACATACTGTAAATCAAATTCTGTTAACGCCAACATCCATTTCCCCAAACGTCCTCTTAACATGGGGAAACTCAATATATATTTCACGAGATCGGTTTGTGCTATAACTTTCACTGATTTAGCCACCATATAACATTTTAATTTCATACAAGCATGATATAAAGATAAGCACAATTTCTTAATCGGGGAATACCTCGTTTCAATGTCAGTTAACACTCAACTAAGATAGTAAACTGCTCGTTCATTCCCATTTTCATCATCTTGGGCTAACATACATCCTATAGTATTTCCAGTTACTGCAATATATAATATCAAAGGTTCAAAGGGTCGAACATTTGCCATAATCGAGGCTTGAGACAAATAAGTCTTAATCGAATCAAATGCCGATTGATGGTTTGCGTTCCATTCGAAATATGAATCATTTTTTAATTTTACTAAAGGTGCAAACACTCTATTTCGATCCGAAAGATTCAAAATGAACCTTTGAAGATAATTTACTTTACCCAAAAATGATTGTACTTTTTTCTTTGATTTGGGTGCAGACAATGCTAATATTGCATCCGCTTTATTTTTATCGATAGCTATCCCTTTTTTATGAACAACAAAACCTAAGAAATTTCTAGCCGATACCCCAAAAGCACATTTCAAAGGATTCATTTTCAGCCCTTTCTTCCTCATAGTAAGGAATGCCTTCCTTAAATGATCAATGTGCTGACTTACTGATATCGATTTAACCATGACATCATCAATATATACTTCCATAAATTTCCCAATAAACTCATGGAAAATAGCATTCATTGCCCGCTGATATGTTGCTCCGGCATTCTTTAAACCAAAAGGCATAACTACCCATTCATATGTACCTAATGCCCCAGGACATCGGAAGGCATTTTTAGCCACGTCATCTTCTGCAATGAAAATCTGGTTATATCTAGAATAATCGTCCATAAAACTGAGAACTTCATTTCCTACTACTAAATCAATTAACATATCTGCAATAGGCATAAAATATTCATCTTTCGGAGTAGCATTATTTAAATCCCAAAAATCGATGCACACTCTTAATTTCCCATTCTTCTTCATAACAGGGACAATATTCGAAACCCAGTTCACATAACGTGCAGTTCGAATAAATTTTGCTTTGATCAATCGCTCTATTTCCTCTTTAATTTTAACATTGATTTCAGGAGCAAAACGTCTTGGAGTTTGTTTCATAGGCCGAGCATTGGGTTTCAATGCTAATCGATGTTCCACTAGTGAACGATCGATCCCAAGCATCTCATGATAATCCCACGCAAAACAATCTTTAAACTCATGTAAAAGATTGAAGAGCTCAGTTCAAAAAGGATCAATAAGATTTTTACAAATATATGTATTTCGAACATCATCAGAAGTTCCCAAATTAATTTTCTCTAAGGGATCTTGAGATTCAAACCCTTTATAATAATCATCATCTTTGACTGAATATTTCTCAAACCCCAAAGGTTCTAAATCATATATACAATCAAAAGTAAAATCAATAGAATCATTGGAAACAGAAGAAACTTGATCTTTGATTAAAACATCACTACTTTTATTTTCTACACAATGAGCCTCTGCTATTAAATTAGCTGTCCGACTCGCATAATTAGTTTCATTACAAAGAAAAGAGAAATCTTAACTAAATTCAACTGGAAGCGTCGAATCAAACACATTACAATTAGTAAATGTACTAACCCTATCTTATTCAACTTTATCAGAAGAATCATCTTTATTTTCTAAGAACTAAAAATTACTTAAATAGTTACGCAAAGTTACCAGGTAGTTGGAAACTTCCTCCACCTGGTCCATAGTGCAGTCTGTGAAGTCTTCATGAAAGACAGTCCTAACCAGTTGGCTCAAAACCCAAGTAAGGGTAACGCAACTTCACCGAAAGGCCTTCGGAAGTTAGATAACACCCTTCACAATTGTAAGGATTCAGAGATCGATCAACATTTAAAGGCTTTAATTTACGGTTATATATCCTAAAATTGACATGCATTTGTTCGATGTATAAACTCGAATCTGCTTTGACAATTTCAGGTTTGCCCTCCTTAGTCCATAGAAGCACGCTCTCATACACTGTAGAAGGTACTGCATCTACACCATGGATCCAATCTCTACCCAACAAGGCATTATAACTGGCTTTTAATGGCACCACTACAAACACAGAGTGCCTTTCTGATGATCCCACTTTTATAGTCAAAGTGACCAGTCCTTTTGCTGGCATAGAAGTCCCACTAAAGTCAGTCGTAGCGATGTTTGTGGGAACCAGATCATCAGGATGCTTTCCTACTTTTCCCAACATCCTTTCAGGCAAAAGACTAATCGCTGCCCCACCATCAATCAACACCTTGTTTATTTTAAATCCATTCAGTATGGCGATGATATGAAGAGGGCGTAAATGAGACATTTACCTCTCAGAAGGCCGAGAAAAATATCCTGGCTCATCTTCAATGCGAATGAAGGAGTAAGCTCCTTCATCTTCCTAATCATAATCCTCATCTGGATTACTTTCACATTCTCCAAGATATTCAGTTGGAATGATCGAGATCGTTCCCACCATGTCATCATCCCCTTCATCAAAATATTCCTCATCAATGTCAACATCCTTATTTTTGTCGACTCCAGAGGACTGAGCAACTGTTTTGCCCTTCTCCATCTTTATAGGTGATCGAATCTCTTTAGGATAAGTCTCTCTGTCAGAAGGAAAGACAATTTGAGAATGCACAGAGGGCGTTGCCCCCTTGCTTGCTTCCTTACCTGTCTCTATTTGAAGTTTCTTACTTTGATTGAAACTCCTTCTTCCACCTCTTCCTCTTGGGTAACCCCTGGCTCGTCCTCGATAGAAAGCATATTGATTTTGAGATGGTGCTCGATGCCCCCACTGAGATTGACTCAAACGTGCAGTCATATCATGCTGAGGGATCTTTGAAATAGAACCCTCCATACGTCAAATTGACTGTCTCTGGCATGCTTGCTCTTCCCTATAAGCCAATTTCTTCTTCATCCTTTCCTTTTCAAAGATTGCCGCTGCCTCAGCATCAAAGACAGCATTACACCAAGGACACAGAGATACGTCCCGATCTTTGATCTTTTGCTGAACAAAAAAGTCCAGTAAGCCATCTCCTGTCCTGGGGTACACAGACCGTACTTGTGACTCAAAATCATCTAAAGCCACGTCAAAGTCATAAGACATGCCAACCATGTTCAACCCTAAGCAAGGTTCGACACAACTGGCATCAACTTCGAAGGGATCTACATCAACCTTCATTTCCTTCTTGCCATCATCAAATTTCAATCGTCCTTCCATGATTGCTTCTTGAATCAAATCCCTGAAACGGACACAACTGTTAGTCGAATGACTTGTTGCTTGATGAAATTTACAGTAAGGCTTTCCTTTTAAATCTTTTACGGAAAGCAAAGTTCTACCCTCAGGCAAAACTAATTGTTTATCTTTAAGCAACACATAAAAAATCTTATCAGATTTTGAAATATCAAAACTATACTTCTTTCCACTTTTTAGTTTTGAATCATTCGACTTTTCATTGCTAGAAAGCTTCTTTAACAAAGAACACACATATGGATGACCTTTCTTAAGTTTAGCCAAATTGACTTCTGTTTCGAAAACGACTTCTTCCTCCGAGGATTCCATAGTTACATAAGCAACCTTTTCTTTTCGAGTAAACGGTTTACTCTTTGACCTCTGCTCATTTCTATATTTTTCTTTCTCCTTTTTCATAAGCTCAGTCTACCGAACCTTTTCAGCCAAATGAGCCAGCTCAGGAATATGCACATTAAGCAATTTCCTGTGCATATAGAATCCCAACCCCATGGTTGCTATTTTCACTATCTCACTTTCAGGTAATGTCACATAGCATCTACTTCTAGCATTTTTGAAATATATTAAATAATCATGGATGGTCTCACCATCTTCACATTTTAAAGCCACTAGATCAATAACTGCTACGTTACAATTTCTCCTCGATAAAACTGAGCGTGAAAAGAAGTTTCTAACTGATTCCATGTTGTGATTGAATTTGGTCTAAGATTCAAAAACCAAGTAAATGCATTATTCGTCAATGACGAAGGAAAAAATTTCATTTTCAAATTTTTATCATTAGCTAGATTTTCGATCTTGACCAAATAACGAACAACATGTTCAGTAGTTGATTCTCCAACTTCTCCAGCAAATTTTGTGGTTATTTTCAGATTTTTTCCCCCTCTTGAAACTTCAGCCATTTGAACCACTTGGGAAAAAGCAGACACAAAATGTGGTTGATTCATAAAATCAACATTAAGCCCAACCCGATTTAAGACCTCTTCTACAATTCTAGTGACCTGATAGTGTTCACCACGCAATCCGGCTACAACATCATTAGCATTTTGACCTCGGAGAACCACGTGAGGATTTTCTCGATTTGGAATATCATTTTTATTTTGAAAAATATTTTCCATCACCTCGTTATTTCCCCGGGCGTTATGCCTCTCACCTTCATCATAATCAACGATTCGAGCAATCCTCTCGACTTGTCTAGCAAGACGCTCGAATCTCGATTCATGATCAGCCATCATGGGATTCAGAATTGTAGTCATTTGCTGAGTCAATAAATTGACAAAGTCATGGTGACTTTCCTCCACTTGTTGTCGATATATTACCATCGAATTCGTAGCATTCGAAGTGGAGCCCACATGATAATCACGAGAATATTCGGAGTGTTATTGTGGGTTTTGAACATTATTCACTCTATTTACATTCCCAAAACGGACAGGCGGCATAAAACCACCCACCGGTAGGGTATAACCAGGAGGAAGACCATAAAGGGGACAACCAGCAGTTAATGGAGGTTGATATGGTGGCACAGGACCACGTGAACGAGTATTACGTCCAACATTCCCAGTTTGAATAGTTGTAACGACTATACTTTCGGTTCCAATTGCACCTTCCGAACGTGAAAATACATCAGCTTGTTGCATAGATATTGGTATGCTATCATTGGTGGATGAACCACCATTCACATTTGATAATTCATCAGCCATGTGAATGATCTTCCCACTTCGTAATCGCATACACTAAAAAAAAATTTACTGGAAAAATATTTATTTGACACACTTCGATTTAAAAACTGTCCCACCGGGCGTGTCAATTTGTTTTGTCGATTTTTAGCAAATCGATGGTGGTTCGATATCTAGTGGTCTGGGAGCGAAACCTACTCCTCTGTGCGAGTACCAGTTTTCTAGAAGTGCATTAAAGCGTCTTCAATTAGACAAATGTTAAAATAAAGATAAAGAAAATTCATAAATTGATAAATAAAACTTAGAAATTAAAGTTTTCGAAAACTAAACACATGGTGAATGAAAAGATTTGCATCAGAATTAAAAGAAAACAATAAAAATGCCTTTAATTAAATTAAAGGAATCTTAGCATCAATGATAAATTGCAGAAAGAAAAATTAAACAGAGAAAGTAAAGAACACTTAGTGAGTGAGATTAATTGAAATGTTAAATTTACAGAAAAATAAATTGAAAGAAAGAAGAAGGTGGAAGGAACCCTACAGAAAATGGAACTCGAATGCAAACTCAAGTATTTCCTGGGATGTGAGAGTGCTAGAGTGTTTTTTCTGAGTAAAAGTTTCAACCCTTATTCCCTAACATTTCCTAGTATTTATAGGCTATCTTACATAACGGTCAATTAAATCACCATTAATTACAATTAAATAAAAATTACTAATTTTAAATACAATCCCTCTTGGTAACTGTTCCTGGTGCGTAATTGTAGATATTCTCGATATTTTTCTCGCGTGATGAAAGCCACTAACTTTCCCACTTCCATAGCTATTCGACCAACTTTTTGAAGGACTTACTCAATTCCTCGAATCGATTTAACTCACTCAGTCAATAAAACAATCAAAACTCAAAACAACGCCGATTACCTCCAATTTCATACTCACGCATGTCTTCTCGAGAAACTTCGATTCAACTTACTCTTATCGAAAATATTTTTCGATCAATAGCTAGTATGAATCTTTTCTTTGTTTTAGTAAGGGAGATAATGGTTGTGAGAACGATTTGCGATTGTTGTTGCGCATATTAGTCACAGACTGTGCTTTAATGAAACTATTTCATAGTGGCAATACATTTACACTTACCAACAAAATAACAACACTACTTGCTTCCAGAAAGATATATAACAAAGAAAAAATACTAAGCGAATAAGTTACTTTTATAATCAAGTTCAATTATTTTTTTTCTTTTTTATGCTTCTCTTTCTCCTCGTTTTGCTTCGACTAAAATTTTCGGTTATCAATTATTAAGCCACTAGACTAATTTAATTGAACGAAAAATATTAAAAACTTATTAGAATTTATTATTTTTAGTAATCACTTAATCATCAACTCAATTCCTTTAATCTAATTCTTTTAATATAGTAATCTAACAACATACTTGATTCCATATTTTTAAACATTAATAATTAACGAATGACTAAAAACAAAAAAATTTGATAGTCCTATAGTATTTTTAGTTTTTTCTTTTTAGAGTTATGTTTGATGGTTTCAGTGGCTAAGAGAAGGGGGGTTGAATCTTAGCCCCTTTTTGCTTGCTAACACTTGCTGGACTTAGAAGAGACTTTTCTGTTTTATCTCGTCCCTAGCCACGAGACATTTTCATTTTGTCTCGTCACTTGATACGAGACATTTTTTATTCTTCATCTGAACAGTAAAAACATAATTGAAGTAGGAAGAAAGAGAGAAGATTACACCCAGATATATCCTGGTTCAGCTGCTAAGTGCAGTGCAGCCTACATCCAGTCTCCATCACAACAATGATGGAATTTCACTATAATCATCCAGATTACAAGTTGTAAAGTGCTAACCCAACTTACAAGAGGATTCCCACAGAATCATGAAACACAACACAGATGTACAAAGGAACTCTAAGACATCTATGGCTTTTTCTTTTAATTTTGCACTCTCTGCCTTTTTTCGCTCTATGGCTTTTTCTTACAAACCTCACTGTTTGTCTTTTTCCATGAGACTCAAGACATGACAAAATTAAACAGAAAAATAC
>NC_029780.3:61162297-61169794 GCF_000817695.3 Arachis duranensis | reverse complement strand
ATAACCTCACCAAATCTAACCATATTTGGTGAATATCTCAGCCACAACTCATTTTTATTTTAGTATGTTTTCTTGCCATCATTAGCTTGATGGTCTTGTAGCTTGTTCTTCCCTTGCTTCGGTAGCTCCATTTTGCTTTCATGGAAGCCATTGTTTCCTGTGTAATAACCGAAGAGAGAAGGAAAGGTAAGAGAGAGGAGAGAGAAGTTTGAACTCAAACTAATGGGTAATAAAAAAAATGAAATTAAAGTCCCACTTCCCTAGCTTAGAGTGGCGTGTATCATTATGATCACCATCATGTCAATCACACTTTCTCTCTCATGTTCCCCATGCTAGTTTAATTAAATTTCAAATCCTTCAAAAAGTGAGTTGGAATCCATTGGAAGCTTCATGGATTCGGGAAATGCATGGAAGCATTCAATAATTTTGGGCTTGGTTGCAATAAGGATTATTCTTGGCCCAACTAGTAACAATTGCTTTCCTGATGGATTTGGATCAAACATAGGAAGCTTTCTTTGGGCTTGTAGTAACAATATTAATCTAGCCCAGTTAACCATCACAATAATTCAGCCATATATCATTGAATATTTTTGAATCAATGCTGAATTGGAAAGCAAATTCACACTTGGGCTGCAGCATTTTATTTTATTTTCGGCCCAATTCAATTCCTGCATTACAAAATTATTAATTAACATATAATCAAATAACATTGAATTAAATATTTTAATAATGTTTGTTCATCACAAAAATTAATTTGGAGTTTTTCAAACTCATCAATCTCCCCCTTGATGACAAACATTATTAAAATTGAAATGGAAAGAAATTTAAAGATTGAGTACGAGTACTCCCTTTGAGGATTGAATTTCTCCCTTTCCGAATTGTTATATGGCTCCCCCTTAATATATGCTATTTTACCAAGGGAAGCATAAACCTGTAACATTTTAATCAAGCTTCAAAATAACAATGTTATTTAGCATACTTATTCATAATGCTAAATGCTTGATTTATGAGCAGTTTTAATTGATAATCAAAACTCATTTGATATCAAAACTGATTTACTGCTCAAACAAACACATCAACTAAGCTCAAACAGTGTTGTTAAAAAAAATTCAATTATTTTCCAGTCAAGGTATCAGAGCTATTTCATTCAAGTAAGGAAAATATTTTTGAATCTCATATGAACAAAAAACATGGCAGTTGTTAGATATCACAGTTTAAAGGAACTACCAAAAATATGTTTTCTGATCAATATTTACCAAGATGAATAAGAGTATTTCAAATAAAAACATGTTCATCAAGATAAATCAACAATCAGGCATTCAATAAATCAAACATCATTATAAACCAAATGCCAAATGCATTCTTTAAACAAGGGTGATCATGAATTTTCATCAATTGAAAATTTCATCCCCTGTTTTCATTATCCTCCCCCTGTTTCATTAGTTCCAAATTTCAATTTTGGAGACTGGTTTTCCTCCCCCTTTTGTCATCAAGGGGCACCTGCACAAAATATGAATAATACCACAAAATATTCATAACAAAAGTAACAAGAGTGTGTCAAAGTATCACAGAGCAGGGAGTTTCAAGTCATGCTCATACAAAAAATAGATTGAGCCTAATAGAGCCAATATCAAATAAAAGAAAAACAGTCATTAATCATCAGACAAATTATAATTAGAATCTGCAACATCTTCTTCACTGCCAGCGCCCCAGATCCTTTTCCAAGTTCTCCAGCATCATATCAACTCGCTCTCTACATCTCCCCCAAGCACGTTCATTTTCATAGGCTAGCTTTCGAGAAGCCCTATGGAATTGAATCATGAGTGTAGACATGTTAGAGAATTTGGTGAGGATTTCCCTTGTTGACTCGGTTGCTTTGGAGGATTCAAACTGGCTTTCGAGGTCACTGTCCATTGGCATTGATTTCTTACTCTTTGTTCCTTTTACAGCACCACCGCCTTTAATCATAGAAATTTTGTTCTCCACAGTCTCATTTGTTAAATCTACCTTATAGTACTCAAAAATACACGTGAGAAACATTCCATAAGGTAAGTTAGCCTTTTTGGTACTTCTTACACAGTCCCACATATGTCTGATCATGAGATAAGCAAATGAAATAGGAGAAGAAGTAACAAGGGCAAAAATTATTAAGGAATCGGATACAGTTACCCTATTGTGAGAACCACTTTGTGGAGTTAAAATGTGGGTAGTGATGCGATGCAGCAATGAGTTGGTTGGTCCAAGAGCTTTGTAAGTAGGGACAGTGCCATCTAATCCAGACATGTTTGCACAGATATGAGAGAGAGCTTGTTTGTAAGTAAGTCCAATATGATCATCCTATTTGTCACTCATGTATACCTTCGGTCCCTCGTCCGTGTAACCAAGGGCAGCACTGATGGTTTCAGTGTTCAGAGCCATATGCACACGTTTCACATAAGAGTGAAGAGTACCATCAATCAGTCTGAGATTCGCATAAAATTGCCTAACCAATTTTGGATATACCATTTTGTGAGTGTGTAGCAGTGGAGACCATTTGATGTTATCAAACAAGGGTTGCAAAATAATTCCTTTGGCTGACAGTTGATCAAGATTCACCAAGTAGGAGGGACATATATGCCTCTTTTCCAGAACTTCTTGATGGAATTCATAAAATGCACATGTCAGAAATCTGGATGGATCCTAGTGAGAATGTGGCTTGTGAAACTTGTTCTTGAATTCCAGTGACTCAAGATTTGCCGGTTCCCTGGTTTCATGCAACACAAAACCTCTGGGCTTCTGAGAACTTCTTCCTGATGTGTGTGGTGTTGCCTTCTTGGGTGATCGCGGCGGTGGAGAAGGAACGGGTGAGGTTTGAGACGACTCTTCTTCAACACTGGGCTCCTTGTTTTTGCCACGGCCAGAACTCTTGTGAGCAATCTTCTTTCTCATAGTGGGTGTTGGTTTGACAGATTGAGAAGGAGAGGAAGAGGATGTTGAGTGAATGTGAATATGAGTGTGTGTTTGTGGAGTGAACGGTTTTTGAGAGAGATGGATTCTTTCACTTTTTCTTGATGCAGTTTTCTTTTTCATTATGGGGAGAGAGATAATGGGGGTGGAAGAAGAAAGGTTGGCCGAAGGTGGAGAGTGGAGGGAGGTTAAGGAAGTAATAAATGTTGATTGGAGAGAGATGATGGGGGTGGTTAATAGTCATTATGCACGGTTATTAACCAAAGCGGTTTCCCAAGAAATTTGAAAGGAGGGTTCCTTAAATCAAGGGATTAGTTGAAAAGGGAAGGATTTGATTTGACATTATACCTCTTTCAACTAGATATGAAAGGATATCTTTGAGATTTGGTTTTCAAAAAAAGAATAATTAACAAAGTGGTCAGAGATGGATCAAAGGGATTTTGTGGGCCCATTGAAATTTGTTTCTGCGCAGTCTCCCTTAAGCATAGCTCTCCTATCATGCACTTATTTTTATCTCGTCCATTCCTGCGAGATAAAATTGAACAGAGTCAGATACTCACAGTTTTTCAACTTGATTTAAATCAATCATTCCCAAGCTTTTCCTTAACAAACAGAATCTATCTTCACAGAGGGGTTTTGTAAAAATATCAGCAAGTTGTTCTTCAGATTTTACAAATTGAATATCAATAGTATCCTTTTGCACATGTTCTCTAATAAAATAATATTTAATTTTAATGTGCTTTGTTCTTGAGTGCAGAACAGGATTTTTGGAAATATTTATTGCACTCATGTTATCACAAAATAAGGGTATGCTATTGATTTTTAATTTGTAATCTTCCAATTGAGTTTTTAACCAAATTAATTGTGAACAACAAGCAGATGCGGATATATATTCAGCTTCAGCTGTGGATAGAGCCACTGTGGCTTGTTTCTTGCTTGACCACATGTTGAGTGAGCTTCCAAAGAAGCAACACATGCCGAAGGTGCTCCTTCTATCCACTCTATCCCCCGCATAATCTGCATCACAAACCCCTACTGCACAAAAATCATAATCTGCATCACAAAACCCTACTGCACAAAAATCATCAGATTTTGGATACCACAAGCCATAATCACATGTTTCCTTAATATACCTAATGATGCGCTTAACAACCGTTAAATGGGATTCTTTTGGGTGAGATTGAAATCTTGAACATACACCCACACTTTGAACAATATCCGGTCTAGAGGATGTAAGATACATAAGTGAACCAATCATTCCCCTATACCGTGTCTCATCCACATCTAGGCCATCATCATCCTTTTCAAGTTTAGTGTTAGGATGCATTGGAGTTCCCATTGGTTTGGAATTTTCTAAGCCAAATTTCTTTATCAATTCTTTTGCATACTTGCCTTGGTGAATAAAAGTACCACTAGGAGTTTGTTTAATTTGGAGACCAAGAAAGAAAGTTAGCTCTCCCATTAAACTCATTTCAAACTCACTAGTCTGAGTTTTCCAAACTCTTCACACAAGGACTCATTGGCCGATCCAAACACAATATCATCCACATAAACTTGAACAAGAAGAATGTCATCATTAGAGACTTTAATGAATAAAGTAGTGTCGGTGGTTCCCCTTTGAAAATGATTTTCTAACAAGAAGGCACTAAGCCTTTCATACCAAGCTCTAGGGGCTTGTCTAAGGCCATAAAGAGCCTTTGATAGTTTAAAAACATGATTAGGAAAATCTTTATGTTCAAAACCGGGGGGTTGAGCCACATACACTTCCCTATCAATAAAACCATTAAGGTGATCTTGTTGTTATTCCTTGAGAGGGATCACCAATGATGAAGTCATGAGGATAACCCCTCATGGATTTCCATTCTCTAGGCTTTCGGACTGATGTTGAGCTTTGATGATCTTCTGGTGGTCTCTCTGTTTCAGTTGCTCGTGCCTGCTCAGGAGACAAAATGGAAGTTTCTCCTTCGATCTGACGAGACAAAACTGGGCTGACAGATTCTTCATTTTGCACAGATTTGGGATTTTCTTTATTTGTTCCATCTTCTTCACAATCTGATTCATTTTCCTTTACAGTACTGGGAATTAAGTTAGAATCACAAAAGGTAACATGTATGGATTCCTCTATGGTTCTATATTCTTTGAGATAAACTCTATAGGCCTTGCTTGTGGTGGAATATCCAACAAACATTCCTTCATATGATTTTGGATCAAATTTACCAAGGTTTACCTTATTGTTAAGAACAAAGCATTTGCATCCAAAAACATGAAAGTATTTAAGATTTGGAGGGGTTCCCTTCCATAGCTCATAAGGAGTTTTCTTTAACCCTTTTCTAATGATTGTTCTATTCAAAATATAACATGCTGTGTTCACAGCTTCAGCCCATAAGAATTTGGGGATTTCATTCTCACATAGCATGGCCCTAGTCATTTCTTGAAGGCTTCGATTCCTTCTTTCAACCACCCCATTTTGTTGGGGGTTCTAGGACATGAAAAATTATGAGAAATCCCTAAGTCATCACAGAATTTTTCAAAGTCTTGATTTTCAAATTCTCTTCCGTGATCACTTCTCAAATGGGCAATTTTCAAATCCTTTTCATTTTGAATTTTCTTACAAAGGGTGGAGAAAGCATAAAATGCATCATTCTTATGAGCAAGGAAAAGTACCCAACCAAATCTAGAGTAATCATCTACCACCACTAGACCATAGTGTTTACCTCCTAAACTTTGAGTTCTAGTAGGACCAAAAAGATCAATATGTAACATTTCTAATGGCCTTTTGGTTGAAATTCCATCTTTTGATTTAAAAGAGGATTTTACTTGTTTGCCCAATTGGCACGCATCACAAGTAAGATCTTTATCAAACTTGATGTTCGGAATTCCTCTAACCAAATTTCTTTTGACTAGCTTAGAAATTTGGTACATGCTAGCATGACCCAACTTTCTATGCCAAAGCCATTTTTCAGATTCAAGAGAGGCGAAGCATGTTACATTTTGTTCCTTTAAATCCTTAAGAGTTAATCCATACACATTATTACATCTTTTAGCTTCAACTAGAATATCCCCAGTTTTCTCACAAACTACTAAGCAAACAAGTTTCTTAAAAATAACTTCAAAGCCCAAATCACACAATTGACTAACACTAAGCAAGTTATGTTTCAAACCATGTACAAGAAGGACATCATTTATACAAGATGAAAAATTTTTACCCACTTTCCCAACAGCCACTATTTTTCCTTTTGCATCATCACCGAATGTGACAAATCCTCCATCATATTCATCAAGCTTTATGAAGAAGGTTGTCTTCCCGGTCATATGCCTAGAGCATCCACTATCCATGTACCACATATTTTCTTTCTTCTTGGATGTTAGGCATACCTGCAAAATCAACTCAAGTGACCTTAGGTATCCAAATTTTCTTGGATCCTTTCACGTTAAACCATCTCTTATGTCTCAAATCATTGTAATCAAAAACAACTTTGTAAACTTTGTCACCAATCATTCTTTCACCAAAGAAACATTGAACTGGAAAATGACCACTTCGGTTGCATAGTTTACAAAATCTTGGAGTTGCAGTTTTGTTAAAGTGAGTTGGGTCTTGATATTTTACATCATTTGAAGTTGAAGCAATATTTTCAACATGTGATTTTTCAGATTTATAAAATCCCAACCCAGCTTTATCATAAAGAGGTTTTTGACTAGCCAAGATTTGGTTCAAATTTTCAGAATTTTGGGTGAACTTGGCTAAGTCATCTTTAAGTCTTTTAACCTCTTTGAGCAACTCTTCATTTTGCTTAAAACAGTTCACATAGGCAAGAACAGAATGATCACTTTCACAGCTTTTAACTTGGGCTTTTAACTGCTTGTTTTCTTCCACAAGATCACAAGCATTTTCGGCCTCTCTTAATTTTTCTTTGAGGAAATCATTTTCAGCTTTAAGAATGAAATTTTGTTGTTCAAGATCTTGATTCTCAGTTAGAAAACATCTTATTTTTTCAGAAAGGTGATCTATCATAAGATGAAGGTCTTCAGTGTTAGAGTCTTGAAATGATACCTGATCTATCTCATTTGCCATGAGACAGGGCTGTGATTTAGTCTCAGACTCTTCATCATCATCATCTGAGTCATTTTCCAAATCTTCCCATGTGGCCATCAGTCCCTTCTTCTTTACTCTTTTCGGCTTCTCTTCCTTTTTCAACTCTCCAAATCTTCCCATGACGCCATCAGTCCCTTTTTCTTTTCCCTTTTTGGCTTTTCTTCCCTTTTTAACTTGGGACAATCAGATTTGAAATGACCTATTTCCTTGCAATTGTAACAAGTTACTTTGCTAAGGTCTTTCTTCGTCCTCCTTGAGCTGCTGCCTTTTCCTTTGAGCTTTGCCATTTTCCTGAATTTTTTTGCAAACAACACAAACTCATTTTCAGAAGAGTTATCACTGGATTCATCATCCAGAGGGTTAGTCATTGAAGAAAAAGCAATTCCTTTCCTTTTTGAATCTTTTTTCAAATAGGAATTTTCAAAAGCAAGTAGATTTCCTCTCAAATCATCAAGTGT
>NC_029780.3:61158870-61161650 GCF_000817695.3 Arachis duranensis | reverse complement strand
CACCCAGATATATCCTGGTTCAGCTGCTAAGTGCAGTGCAGCCTACATCCAGTCTCCATCACAACAATGATGGAATTTCACTATAATCATCCAGATTACAAGTTGTAAAGTGCTAACCCAACTTACAAGGGGATTTCCACAGAATCATGAAACACAACACAGATGTACAAAGGAACTCTAAGACATCTATGGCTTTTTCTTTTAATTTTGCACTCTCTGCCTTTTTCCGCTCTATGGCTTTTTCATACAAACCTCACTGTTTGCCTTTTTTTCCATGAGACTCAAGACATGACAAAATTAAACAGAAAAATACTAAACAGAAAACATTGAAGGAGAAGAAGAACTGCTAGCTTAGGTAGCTCTGAGAACTCTGTGCTTTGCACTCTCAAACCTTACTCCTTGCTCCAAACAGTGGCTGTTCTTCCTTTTTAAAGAAGAGAGAAGCCTCCACACTTGAAGCCAACACCCAAACCGACTTCTTCCTCCTTCAAGAAACAGAACCGGTTCGGCCACATAGAGAGAGAAGAGATAACCATGCAAAACCCAACATGCAATTACCTCAAGTCCTTTCTTGATCATCAACCTTCATCAATCCGAGCTCTCCATTCTTGGCTTCCTCTCCAAGATGGATTTCTGGCCCTTGATGCTTCATGATGATTATGACTTCATCTGCTTCAATCTCTACCTTCAACCATCACTTCGCCACTCTAGCTACTCCCTGTGGTGGTTGAGCAGAATCAAAGACAAGCCATGCTTCAAGAATCTCACCTCTTGGCCGAATCTTCATCCTTCCTTTTTTTTTGAGTATGAAGGATCCGAGATTACCTCACCAAATCTTACCAGATTAGGTGATAATCTCAGCCACAACATACTTTTTGTTTTCTTGCCATCATGGTGATGGACTTGTAGCTTGTTCTTCCCTTGCTTCGGTAGCTCCCTTTTGCTTTCATGGAAGCCATTGTTTCCTGTGTAATAACCGAAGAGAGAAGGAAAGAGATGAGAGAGAAGAGAGAATGTGAAGAAAAAGTAATTCAAAGTGATTAAACAAATTAATTAAAGATAGCTTGCTTTTTCTTCCCTGGGTGGCGTGTAAAGTTAATGCCATCAATCAAGTCAAAGATACTCTCTCTCATATTTCCCATGCACTTATCAAGTCACACCTTCTCTCTCATGTTCCCCATGCTAGTTTAATTAAATTTCAAATCCTTCAAAAAGTGAGTTGGAATCCGTTGGAAGCTTCATGGATTCGTGTAATGCATGGAAGCATTCAATAATTTTGGACTTGGTTGCAATAAGGATTATTCTTGGCCCAACTAGTAACAATTGCTTTCCTGATGGATTTGGATCAAACATAGGAAGCTTTCTTTGGGCTTGTAGTAACAATATTAATCTAGCCCAATTAACCATCACAATAATTCAGCCATATATCATTGAATATTTTTGAATCAATGCTGAATTGGAAAGCAAATTCACACTTGGGCTGCAGCATTTTATTTTATTTTCGGCCCAATTCAATTCATGCATTATAAAATTATTAATTAACATATAATCAAATAACATTGAATTAATAATTTTGTAATTAAATATTTTAATAATATTTGTTTATCACAAAAATTAATTTGGAGTTTTTCAAACTCATCAATGTTATATAATTATTTTAAGCCATAACAATATAATGGTTTATGACATATTTTACCTGAATGTTGGTACAACCCTTCGACCAAGCATAACATACAAAACAATATCCTACTAATTATTACTCACCTTGCCCCTAAATTGTTGCAACTTGCGGTTGCAAATGGACGGTGGAATATCACAGACCAAAAATCTAAACATACCATTAATAGACTACACTATTTGGCATCATTTCTTGAAATGATCTTCCTTGATTGCTTAATCAATTTCGATTCCAAACACCATACGCGGTGGCGCATGCAAGGCAGGGAGGGGTGTGCAGGCCCTTTGCTGCCTTAGCCACCATTACTGCCGCTGTCGTTGCCACCAAACACCTTAGGATATATTGTTGAACCATATTTGTGGTTCAAGCACATTTTCTTTTCTTGACCTTCAAGAAAGGTAATAATTAAGGTCTTTTGTTCCTTGTGCATGGCTACTAGCAACCAAGGGCAGGGACAACATGGCTCGGTGTCATCTTCGTCTTCGTCTACATCATCGCCGTTGGATTCAGAGGACGAGTTGCAAAACATGTTGCTGGCACCAATGGCTTGGAAGAACCGAAAGTGCCTTTCCAAGCAGCTATCAATGGTTGAGACGCCCAGGGACATCGCTTGGGAAAGAAAGCGTCGGCTTGAGCGTATGAGGAGTTCTGTTCAAGATTCTGGCGATGATCTCATGGATGAAGACCTTTATGAGCTCAAAGGGTGTATAGAATTGGGGTTTGGATTCAATGAGGAAGATGGTCAAAGGCTTTGCAATACCTTGCCTGCACTTGACCTCTATTTTGCCGTGA
The DNA here is from genome assembly GCF_000817695.3 of Arachis duranensis. Lineage (NCBI taxonomy): Eukaryota > Viridiplantae > Streptophyta > Magnoliopsida > Fabales > Fabaceae > Arachis > Arachis duranensis. The sequence continues at coordinate 61,159,180 of NC_029780.3, read as the reverse complement.
ATCGGAGGTTGTCGCCAAGTCCTGCTTCCACCCCGAGTAATGTTTCCACCCCTAGTACTAGCCGTTCTTCCCTCGGCGCTCGTTCTTCGTCATTCGATAGCCCAAAAAGTGATGACTCATGGAAGATTTGTAGCCCAGGTGAGAGAGAGAAATTTTAAAAGCATTGTTAATGGCAAGAGAAGAGAAAAGTTATTAGTATACATAATTATGTGTACACCTTAATCAGCCTTTAGGAACATACATCATTATTTCTTTGCTTACCTACGTTTTCAATGCTACAAATTTGTTGCCAAGTTATTGAATATCCTAT
>NC_029780.3:61151675-61158817 GCF_000817695.3 Arachis duranensis | reverse complement strand
ATATTTGTTTGTTGAATGCAGGGGATGACCCTGAATTGGTCAAGACTAAGTTAAGGCATTGGGCTCAAGCTGTTGCTTGTGCTGTAATGCAATCAGATGCTATGCATTAAGGGATATTACTAGAGATGCACCTACAAAGAAGAAGAAAGAGAGAAAAGTAAAGAAAGAAGATAAGGTTATCCACCCTATTTGGGTTTTTTATTGGAGCCTACCCATGTTTTATTGTTGGCTCCATTTCTAACTATGATTAGAACATATATTGATCTAATCATCACCACACTCCTCTCTCCCCTTTCAAATTTTTTCTTCCCTTAAATTACCTTTTATCTCTTCATTTACTTTTGTTCTCAAAACTTCCTCTCACAGGTGTGAATTGAATTCGTATATAGAAAATTTCGGAGTCTTGCATTAAAATGCAAGTTATTTCAAGGCCACAAGACATCACCGATTACGAGTAGATAAGTTTCATCCATCTTTAGCTTAGGACTTGACTTTTACTTTCAATTACTTATGGTTGTAAAAGGTACCGAGAAGTATAAATCGCAAATTGTAATTGTTTATCGTCTCATTTGATTCTCTAAATACCCAAACCACTTACAGTAGCTGCTTTCTTTTTTTTTCCTTGTGATTCTTATATGGTTGTTTTGGTAATTATAATAGAAAACGTTATTGAAAATATTTAGTAGCAAAAAAAAAATTAGTCAAAAACTGTCGAAATGTTCTATTTTTTATTTTATTAATTTGATTCTGTGTCATTTATTTTTTTTCTCTCGTCCACATACATTACCTATTCATTGTAATTGATCTTGATGATAACATTTAATATGAAAAACGTTCATAAGCTTTTAATATGTTGTTTTATTTATAAGATATATTATAATTTTAATAAAGACATATCTTATGATTTTTGCAATTTAACTGACTTCCTGTAAATACAAAAACTTATTAGTCATACCTTTAATTTAAGTTTTAGTACCCAGGAAGAAAACAACATACGTTGTTAAATTGAAAAAAAATCATTATCCATTTCAATTTCTATAAGTGTTAAATTTTTATTCTGGTATAATAATTTTTTTTATAAGATTGTTTTTATTTTTTCATTTAATTGGTTATTATTTTTTACAATCTTTGTTCTTTTATTATTTATTCATTTACAGTCGTCCCTTTCAAGTATCAATTATTCTATTATTTTCTTTCATATTTCATTTTTTATTTTTTATTTTATAAGGATTTGTATGTTAAACTATAAGTTGTATAGTAAAAATTTATGAAAATATCTTTAACTTATTAACATTTATAATATCACACAAATAACATTCATAATTTTATATTCAAATTTATAATTTTATACTCATAACATTCATAATTTGATAATTGTATATATATAATATCTATAATTAACTAATGAGTTGTATAATAGAAGTTGTTAAAATATTTATAATTTAATATGTATAATTTCATACATATAACATCCATAATATCAAACATATAACATGCATAATCAATGAATTGAGACTGATTTATTATTTATTATTTTATTTTGTTAGTCATAAACTAACATTTTTTATCTTTTTTATTTTTAATAAATAGATATAGACCAATCGAATTTAAGATATTTGAAATTTTTTTTTAATAAAATGTGTTGTGGTAATTTGAGATAGTTTTAGAGCTAATGATATAAGATTTTTTTATTTTCATTTGGAAGAGAAATCGTATAGTTGTAGATATAATAATCAAGAATACGGAGGGAGAGCTTTTTGGGATTTGATTTACATAAAATTTGAGATTGATATTTTTTTTGAAAGTAGACAGGTAGTTATCATTCACATGGTTCTAAAAATTGGATCAGACCAATCGGTTCGATTAGATTAATTGAGAACTGTCTTTTGTTAGTTTGGTTGATATATAAAACTGTTAGCAAAAAACTGGCCAAACCAACAGTTAACCAGTAAATTGACAGAACCAATCTAATTTTTGTAGTCCCCAATTCGCTAGCCTAAGCATTCAAACGGTGCCATTTGGATCTCAAAATAATAATAAAAAAAGACAGAAACGCAACAGAACCCCTTACCCTTCTTTCTCTCACAAATCCAACCCTAAACCCTATCATAGGATTCAGAGTAGTATCACCCAAAATGCGTTTCATCAGCACCCATCCTTGCCTCTCACCCTACCTCCTCCATTGTCGAGCTACTCTCCGTCAGTCAGAGGGTTTCGTCGCTGTCGGACTAGCCTCAACCGAGCCTCCCACTTCTCCTGTCGGCGTCACTCACGTGCACAAAACCCACCCCCTCTCTCTCTCTCACCCTCACCCAAGTCGCATACATTAAGAAATCAAAATCAGAGTTCATAACTTTACCAAGTACCCACACTCGCCCTCACCGCCTTTTTCGTTGCTGAAAACTCACGTTGGCTCTGGCATTCACATAGTAACGGTTCTCTTCTCGCGTCACCGACGTTCTCTTCCTTGATTAATGATTGGGTTTACAGGGGAGGTTGTCTTTTGAGTTTATTATTGACAATTATTGATAAATTTTTGAGTTAATTTCGTACAACCTCCAACTGTAACTTTAACAACCCTAATTTTTGCAATAATACGGGATTTTCCAAAATAATATTTTTAAAGCGGTTAATTTTATTTTGACGAGTCGTTTCCAACTCAGAAGTAAAATAAATAGTAATATATTTTTATTATTATGTTATTTATTTATTTTACTTGTTTTGATTATAATAGAATTTGGATAATATTATTATCATTATTACCAAGTTTGATATTCACCGATAAAGTGATTTATCGATATTTTTTGATAAACTTAAATATACTAATGCTCCATTATATATCTTTTGCCATCAAATTATTAATGTCATTTATATTAGTAATTCATATGTTATTATTAATATATATTATTATTTGTGTAATAATATATTCAATTATCATAATTATTTGATTAACAAACTACCTTTCCACTAAATTAAACTCCTTCTCTAATCACCATTCATTATAATCAGCTGAACCATTCCTTGGAAAAAGAAAAGAATTGAAACATGGAATCACATTAAACAATGGCATCTTATTAAACAAAGCATCACCACTAATTATTATCATTCCTTTGATTCCATTCATTTTTGGCTGAAGCCAAGAGAGAACCGTGGATTATATTAAAACCCTGACACCTCATTTGGTTTCATTAAATAAGTGTCATGCAATTAACATTCTTCCCCTTTAATTCACTATGACTGAACCCTTTTGAAGAAAGAAAGAAAAGAGATATTTTGTCACGTAATTATTTTGTAACATCCTAACTTTTTGCATGATCGTACTAAAATTTCAGGTATTATTTATTTTAAAATTTTTTTATTTTATACTATTTTTATTTAATATTGAGCCTTCGTGAATATGAACTGAAATTTTAATCAAAAAATAAAGAGTCTATACTTTCAATTATTTAATCACAAAAATATATCTATTCACATAGCATTATATTTACATAGTCTTATCCAAAGAATTTCAAATATAAATTCTATTCCTCTGAAAACCAAAACAATAAACGACAAAAAAAATGAATCCTAAGACTGAACCAAATATAGAAAATATGAATACATATATACATAAAACTCTATAGTTCGGTCGCGGCTCTGCATCTAGGATTCCTCAACCTGCCGCTGAAAAAGATAACCTATAGAGGGTGAGAACATCGTCCTCGCAGATTCTCAATAGGGACAGTGAGTGCCGTGAAAGTAAAGAAATAAATTGCAAATAATTATTTTATAATTTAAAATAATTACCTTTAGAATTTTTTAAAACTCACTTTAAAAACTTTAGTTAGTTCTCTGTAAATTAAATCATTTTAAGCAAATTCCAGTCACCCCATTCGGTTTTGAATTTCAGTGATCAGTTCTCAGATATCTTAATACCTGACATATATAGAAACCAACAAACACACGCACACACGCAATACAAGCACACAACAAATTCACGCATAAATCAAATATAAGAAAATTCACAAATAATACAGCACAACACATAGGAACACTCATGCAATTCACACAAATGCATATGATGAATGTCTTTCCTATGCAGGCCATGAACTCATGCGTCAATTGTCTACCCGCAACCCGACGTTACCCAGGACGAACCCCAAATATGGTTTTTTCACTGTGTCAATCAGGCACATTGGTATCATCATGGGCGAACCCATGTCAGTCAGGATACCTCGGCATCACGGGTTTACCCGGGTTAGTTAGGCCAGATCATAATCGTAAAAATTTTTGCTAGCATCTCTAATGTGCATCACAATGAGAAACAGGCTATTAGTCAGGCGGACATTCCCGCATTAGCAACCTTAATTAGTCAGGCGGGCGCTCCTACATTAGCAATTAGCACAAAGCCCAATCAAACAACTAATTCTCAATTATCTTTTTCATTCATAGTTTCTCATTCCTTTTCTTTTTGTCATGCCTCTGCATCACGAAATAATCAATCACACCTCCGCATCACCATATAATCATTCACACCTCTATATCACCAGAAAGATATACTTTCAGTCATTCATCAATTGTAACCTCAAAATGTTTAGTTTATACGTATCCGAGCTTCTTTAACATTTATCAAGAATAAAAATTTCTTTTCTTAATAAACCGAATTCAAATCATAACTTAAAACAAAATCTTTTCTCAATAAACTAAACTTAAAACATAATACTTTTCTTAATAAATCGAAATCAAATAATATGATTCTTTGGTCAGATTTTCTTTTAAATAACGCGTTACACAAAGTCTCGGAGTTCTATAAAAATTTTGCAATATTTCCTTTAAAACTTGGGCTTTGTCATCCTTCAAGGATCCTAACTAAACCATTTTCAATTCTCAAAAATCATTTTCAACTCTCAATTCATTACCAATAAATCAAACCCATATTTTCTCAAACTCTTTCCAACGATTTCAAACTCAAGTCACTCCTTAATATAAATGTATTTCTCAAACTTTCAATACAAAACCCTTTTCTCAATATAAGTAAATGTACAAACTAGATCTTTTCCAACATAGAATCATTTTTTAAAATAAGCCTATAAATCTAATTTCTAATACAAAGATCATTTCTTAATATATATATATCCCTTAAAACTAGACTTCACCACCCTTACGGGTTCCCTCGCTTTCATAATTTCTCAATAGTTTACCAGCCTTTCATAAGCACTTATCAAACAAAAGGTTCTCAATAATTAACATATTTTATGACCATATGATTTCAATCATTGTAAAATCATTTATCGACCCTCAAAACTACTACTTTTAGTTAAGAAATCAATTTTAGGATCTGAATTTAGACATCCAAACTCAATCTATTTAACATTCATCGAACCTCCATTTCATAAAGTACTCATTATAATTTGATTCAACAACCAATCACAACGCTATTAAGTAGAAATCAAAACTTTCGACAAGCATTCAATCCCAAACAATCTTGCAAGATGCACATAAGCACAAATTTTAATTCACATGCACTTAATCATCATCATACTAACACCAAAATCAATTATCATTTACTTCCACAACCAAAAATTCAATCACAATCATAGCCAATCATTCATAGCCAAAAATCTAAACTCAATAACATTATAATTATTAACATATTTGTAATTATCTACTATACTTTTGGGCATTCTTAAATTGAAAATGGTTAATTTTAAATTAAAACTCCTACCTCAATATCACAATCTGAGAAAATCAAATGCGACAAACCCTTTTTTATTTTTAACTCGCATCAACAACAGTAGCTTCAACATCTTTGACAGTAACAGTAGCATCAACCGAACAACAGCACTAATGGCGGCAGAGGCTCTAGCAGCAGCGAGAACTAAGTGCAGAGGTAGAACTCAGGAAGCCTCCCCTCCAAACCTTCAAAAGCAGCACTAGCTCCAACAAAGCTCGACGGTGGTAGCGGCTGACTTCAGTGCTGAAGACGCCGGAAAGAACGGCGACGGTGACGAAGGGCACGAACGACGGCACTAGAACGACCTTCCTTTTCCCCTCCCCACCGCCTCTCTCACCTTTTCCTCTATCTTGTTCGCTCTCTCTCTCCTTTCTCACATGCACAGGTGATGGTAATTGTGGTAGCAGTGGTGGCGTTGGATGTAAACCCCGTGAAATTAGCAAATAATTAGTTAGTAAATTAAATTTTAATAAAAAAATTAAAAAAGTGAATTTTATAGTTTTATAAGATAGAGATAATTAAAACTAGAATTTTGATACCAATTTCAAAGAATTTGGCCTAAGATTGAGCTAAACGGGCCGAACTAGTCAAATTGGGCCCGTGGGCCCAACCAACTCATTAAATAAATGAGATGAAGCTCATTCTCTCCTATTTCAGCATGCAAACACGCTGGGGACTCACCAAAAGGGGGAAGAATACTCTTCCATAATCAAACCCTCACTCACATAATAAAACCACCATATCTTTTCGCGGTGTCGAGCTCTACAAAGCCCAGAACATCGTAAGGTAAGGTAGTGGTGGACGAAATTGTGATAAAAGAGTTCCAGGCACTGGTAGAGAAGCTCACAACTCCGTTCAACTTAACCAGCAAGTGTACTGGGTCATCCAAGTAATACCTTACGTGAGTAAGGGTCGATCCCACAGAGATTGTTGGTATGAAGCAAGCTATGGTCACCTTGTAAATCTCAGTTAGGCAGATTAAATGGTTATGGGTTTCGAAAATTAATAATAAATAGAAAATAAAAAGACGACTAATACACTTAGTAAAAAGTCTTATTTATACTAAACTAGCTACTAGGGTTTACATGAGTAAGTAATTGATGCATAAATCCACTTCCGGGGCCCACTTGGTGTATGTTTGGGCTGAGCTTGATCTATCCATGAGCTGAGGCTTTTCTTGGAGTTGAACGCCAAGTTATAACGTGTTTTGGGCGTTCAACTCCGGATCATGACGTGTTTCTGGCGTTTTACTCCAGACAGCAGCATGTACTTGGCGTTCAACGCCAAGTTACGTCGTCAATTTCCGAATAAAGTATGGACTATTATATATTGCTGGAAAGCTCTGGATGTCTACTTTCCAACGCCATTGAGAGCGCACCATTTGGAGTTCTGTATCTCCAGAAAATCCATTTCGAGTGCAAGGAGGTCA
>NC_029780.3:61150345-61151543 GCF_000817695.3 Arachis duranensis | reverse complement strand
TTTTGGCATCTCACTTTTTCCTTTGAAGTTTAGAATGATTGGCTTCTCTAGGAACTTAGAATTTCGGATAGTGTTATTGATTCTCCTAGTTAAGTATGTTGATTCTTGAACACAGCTACTTTTATGAGTCTTGGCCGTGGCCCTAAACATTTTGTTTTCCAGTATTACCACCGGATACACAAATGCCACAGACACATAACTGGGTGAACCTTTTCAGATTGTTACTCAGCTTTGCTAGAGTCCCCAGTTAGAGGTGTCCAGAGCTCTTAAGCACACTCTTTTTGCTTTGGATCACGACTTTAACCACTCAGTCTCAAGCTTTTCACTTGGACCTTCATGACACAAGCACATGGTTAGGGACAGCTTGATTTAGCCGCTTAGGCCTGGATTTTTTTTCCTTGGGCCCTCTTATCCATTGATGCTCAAAGCCTTGGATCCTTTTTACCCTTACCTTTTGGTTTTAAGGGCTATTGGCTTTTTCTACTTGCTTTTTCTTTTTCTATTAAATTTTTTTCGCAAGCTTTTTGCTTTTTTACTGCTTTTTCTTGCTTCAAGAATCAATTTCATGATTTTTCAGATCATCAATAACATTTCTCTTTGTTCATCATTCTTTCAAGAGGCAACAATTTTAATATTCATAAACAACAAGATCAAAAATATGCACTGTTCAAGCATTCATTCAGAAGACAAAAAGTATTGTCACCACATCAATATAATTAAATTAAATTCAAGGAGAATTTCGAAATTCATGTACTTCTTGTTCTTTTGAATTAAAAACATTTTTCTTTTAAGAGAGGTGAAGGATTAATGGATTTTATTCATAGCTTTAAGACATGGTCACTAACTACTAATGATCATAAAGTAGAGACACAAAACATAGATAAACACAACATAAAAACCGAAAAGCAGAAAGAAATAAGAACAAGGAATGAGTCCACCTTAGTGACGTCTTCTTCTTGAAGGACCAACAATGTCCTTAAGCTCTTCTATGTCCCTTCCTTGCCTTTTGTTGCTCCTCCCTCATTGCTCTTTGATCTTCTCTTATTTCATGGAGAATGATGGAGTGCTCATGATGTTCCACCCTTAATTGTTCCACGTTGTGGCTTAAATCTTCTAAGGAAGTGTTGAGTTGTTCCCAATAGTTGTTGGGAGGAAAGTGCATCCCTTGAGGCATCTCAGGGATTTCTTGATGATGAGC
>NC_029780.3:61148996-61150158 GCF_000817695.3 Arachis duranensis | reverse complement strand
GCCATGGTGGAGGGCTTTTCGGTTATTTTGTAGAATTCATTGGAGATGACTTCATGAACTTCTACTTCCTCTCCAATCATGATGCTATGAATCATGATGGCCCGATCCACAGTAACTTCAGATCAGTTGCTAGTGGGAATGATGGAGCGTTGAATGAACTCCAACCATCCTCTAGCTACAGGCTTGAGGTCCAGTCTTCTTAGTTGGACTGGCTTGCCTTTAGAGTCTCTCTTCCATTGAGCTCCTTCCACACATATGTCCATAAGGACTTGGTCCAACCTTTGATTAAAGTTGACCCTTCTAATGTAGGGGCGTACATTTTCTTGCATCATGGGCAAGTGGAACGCCAACCTCACATTCTCCGGACTAAAATCTAAGTATTTCCCCCGAACCATTGTGAGATAATTTTTTGGATTCGGGTTCATACTTTGATAACGGTTCCTAGTGATCCATGCATTGGCATAGAACTCTTGAACCATTAAGATTCCGACTTGTTGCATGGGGTTGGTTAGGACTTCCCAACCTCTTCTTCGGATCTCATGTCGGATCTCCGGATACTCATTTTTTTTGAGCTTGAAAGGGACCTCAGGGATCACCTTCTTCTTTGCCACAACATCATAGAAGTGGTCTTGATGGCTCTTGGAGATGAATCTTTCCATCTCCCATGACTCGGAGGTGGAAGCTTTTGTCTTCCCTTTTCCTTTTCTAGAGGATTCTCCGGTCTTAGGTGCCATTGATGGTAGTGGAAAACAAAAAAGATTGTGCTTTGACCACACCAAACTTAAAATATTGCTCGTCCTCGAGCAAGAGAAGAAAGAAGAGAAGAAGAAGAAGAAGAAGAAATTGGAGGAGAGTGAGGGGAGATGTATTCGGCCAAGGTATAGTAGAGGAGGTAGTGTTGTCTGAAAATGAAGTAGAATGGAAGGGTATATATAGGGAGAGGGGAGAGGGTAGGTTCAGCCATTTTAGGGTGGGATTGGGTGGGAAAATGTTTTTGAATTTTGAAGGTAGGTGGGGTTTATGGGGAAGAGTGGGTGAATGTGAGTGGTGAATAGGTGATTGGGAAGAGAGATTGAGGTGATTGGTGAAGGGTTTTTGGGAAGTGTGACATGGGGAAGAGTAAAATAGGATTAGAAGGTAAGGTGGGAATATAGTAGGTGGG
>NC_029780.3:61148568-61148918 GCF_000817695.3 Arachis duranensis | reverse complement strand
AGGAATTCCATCCCTGCACCAAATAGGCATGTAAAATGCCTTTGCACACCATTCTGGCGTTTAAACGCCGAGTGGTGCACATTCTGGGCGTTCAATGCCCACATATAACATGTTTCTGGCATTGAACGCCAGTTTCATGCTTGTTACTGGCGTTCAGCGCCAGCTTTTCCTCTAGGCACATTCCTGGCGCTCAGCACCAGAATGTTGTTTGTTTCTGGCGTTCAGCGCCAGATTCATGCTCTGTTCTGGCGTTGAATGCCAGCCAGATGCACCTTACTGGCGTTGAACACCAGCCTGTGCTTCCTCCAGGGTGCGAATTTTTTTCTGCTATTTTTGATTCTGTTTTTAAT
>NC_029780.3:61147401-61148368 GCF_000817695.3 Arachis duranensis | reverse complement strand
AGCAGGGATGTAAAGGCCTTCAACCTTTACTAGCACGTCCTCTACTATTCCATAAGCTTGTCTCAGTGATTTGTCTGCCAGTTGTAATGAGAACAAGGCAGGTTGTACCTCAATGATCCCCAACTTCTCCATTACAGAGAGTGGCATAAGATTTATCCCTGACCCCAGATCACACAGAGCTTTTGCAAAGGTCATGGTGCCTATGGTACAAGGTATCAAAAACTTGCCAGGATCTTGTTTCTTTTGAGGTAGAGTTTGCTGAATCCAGGTATCTAGTTCATTAATGAGCAAGGGAGGTTCACGTTCCCAAGTCTCATTACCAAACAACTTGGCATTCAGCTTCATGGTAGCTCCTAAATATTGAGCAACTTGCTCTCCAGTCACATCTTCATCCTCTTCAGAGGAAGAATAGTCTTTAGAGCTCATGAATGGTAGAAGGAGATTTAATGGAATCTCTATGGTCTCTATATGAGCCAAAGATTCCTTTGGATCCTTAACAGGAAACTCCTTCTTGCTTGAGAGATGATGAGCGGATAATTTATACGCTTTTTGGCATTGTTTTTAGTATGTTTTTAGTATATTTTAGTTAGTTTTTAGTATATTTTTATTAGTTTTTAGTTAAAATTCACTTTTTTGGACTTTACTATGAGTTTGTGTGTTTTTCTATGATTTCAGGTATTTTCTGGCTGAAATTGAGGGTCCTGAGCAAAAATCTGATTCAGAGACTGAAAAGGACTGCAGATGCTGTTGGATTCTGACCTCCCTGCACTCGAAGTAGATTTTCTGGAGCTACAGAAGCCCAATTGGCGCGCTCTCAACGGCGTTGGAAAGTATACATCCTGGGCTTTCCAGCAATGTATAATAGTCCATACTTTGCCCGAGATTTGATGGCCCAAACCGGCGTGGCAAATCAGCCTCAGAATTTCCAGCGTTTAACGCTGGAACTGGCATAAAACTTGGAGTTAAA
>NC_029780.3:61145205-61146148 GCF_000817695.3 Arachis duranensis | reverse complement strand
TTGTGTTTTTCCCTTAAAATTTTCGAAAACTTAGTGTTTGATTTTCTAAAAATTTTAAGTTTGGTGTCATTTTGTTGTTTTTCTCTTTCCTTTTTTTCAAAAATCAAATCTTTTTCATAAAAATTGTTCAATCATATCTTTCTAATTGCTAATCTCAAAATCTTTTTAATTAACTAATTGATTCAGTTTTCAATTTGCTTTGATCTTATTTTCTTTTAATTTTCGAATTTTTATTTTATTTTCCTTTTGTTTTTATTTTATTTTTCGGTTAATTCAAAAAAAAATTATTTTTATCTATTTGCAATCCATATCATTTCCCTTTATCCATTATGGACCTAAGTGGGATTGATCAGTCCAGAAGGACTTTGGGGTCATATGCTAACCCCATTACAGCTGCATATGGGAGTAGTATCTGTACACCTCCCATCAAAGCAAGCAGCTTTGAGCTAAACCCTCAACTCATTATCATAGTGCAGCAAAATTGCCAATATTCCGGTCTTCCTCAGGAAGAGCCTACTGAGTTTCTGGCACAGTTCTTACAAATTGCTGACACAGTACGTGATAAAGAGGTGGATCAGGATGTCTACAGACTATTACTGTTTCTATTTACTGTAAAAGATCAAGCTAAGAGGTGGTTGAATAACCAACCTACAGCAAGCATAAAGACATGGAAATAGTTATCAGACAAATTCCTGAATCACTTTTACCCTCCAAAGAGGATGACACAGTTAAGGCTGGACATCCAAGGCTTTAAACAAGAGGATAATGAATCCCTTTATAATGCTTGGGAGAGGTATAGAGGTATGCTAAGAAAATGCCCCTCTGAAATGTTTTCAGAATGGGTACAGTTAGACATCTTCTACTATGGGCTTACAAAAAAAGCTCAGATGTCTTTAGACCACTCAGCTGGTGGATCTATACACATGAGGAAGACAATTGAAGA
>NC_029780.3:61143052-61143208 GCF_000817695.3 Arachis duranensis | reverse complement strand
TGCCAAGAGACTAACCTGGTTTTAAACTGGGAGAAATGTCAGTTTATGGTGACTGAGGGAATTGTCCTTGGGCAAAAAATTTCAAGCAGGGGAATAGAGGTGGATAAGGCAAAGATAGAGGTAATTGAAAAATTACCACCACCTGCCAATGTTAAG
>NC_029780.3:61141899-61142972 GCF_000817695.3 Arachis duranensis | reverse complement strand
AATTTTTCAAAAATTGCAAAACCTCTAAGCAACCTGCTAGCTGCTGACACGCCATTTGTGTTTGACACAGAGTGTCTACAGGCGTTTGAGACCCTGAAAGCTAAGCTGGTCACAGCACCAGTCATCTCTGCACCAGATTATACATTACCATTCGAACTAATGTGTGATGCCAGTGACCATGCCATTGGTGCAGTGTTGGTACAAAGGCATGACAAGCTTCTGCACGTCATTTATTATGCCAGCCGTGTTCTAAATGATGCATAGAAGAATTACACAACCACAGAGAAAGAATTACTTGCAGTGGTCTATGCCATTGACAAGTTTAGATCCTATCTGGTGGGATCAAAAGTGATTGTGTACACTGACCATGCTGCTCTTAAGTACTTACTCACAAAGCAGGATTCAAAACCCAGGCTTATAAGATGGGTGTTGCTTCTGCAAGAGTTTGATATAGAAATAAGAGACAGAAAAGGGACAGAGAACCAAGTAGCTGATCATCTGTCCCGAATAGAACCAGTAGCTGGGGCGTCCTTCCCTTCTACTGAGATTTCTGAGACTTTTCCAGATGAGCAACTCTTTGCCATTCAGGAAACTCCATGGTTTGCAGATATTGCAAACTATAAAGCTGTGAGGTTCATACCCCAGGAGTATAGTAGAGTGCAAAGAAAGAAATTAATTTCAGATGCCAAGTACTACCTATGGGATGAACCATATCTCTTTAAGAGATGTGCAGACGGAATGATCCGCAGATGTGTACCCAGAGAAGAAGCACAACGGATCCTATGGCACTACCATGGATCACAGTATGGAGGACATTTTGGAAGTGAGCGAACAGCCACTAAAGTCCTCCAATGTGGCTTCTACTGGCCTACTCTCTATAAAGATGCCCGAGAGTTTGTGCGTAACTGTGATAGTTGCCAAAGAGCTGGTAACTTGCCTCACGGATATGCCATGCCTCAACAAGGGATATTAGAGATAGAATTGTTTGATGTATGGGGAATTGACTTCATGGGGCCATTCCCACCATCATACTCAAACACTTACATCCTGGTGGCAGTGGACTATGTATCTAA
>NC_029780.3:61140284-61141888 GCF_000817695.3 Arachis duranensis | reverse complement strand
AAGTCTCTAACAGAGAGCTAAAGAGAATCCTAGAACGGACTGTGATAGCCCAAAGAAAGGATTGGGCAAAGATTTTGGATGATGCTCTGTGGGCATACAGAACAGCATTCAAGACTCCTATAGGAACCTCTCCATACCAACTAGTGTATGGGAAGGCCTGTCATCTGCCCGTGGAACTGGAACATAAAGCCTACTGGGCAACCAGGTTCCTAAACATGGATGCTCAATTAGCTGGTGAAAAAAGATTGCTCCAGCTAAACGAGCTAGAGGAATTCAGACTCAATGCCTTTGAAAATGCAAAAATTTATAAGGAAAAGGCAAAGAAGTGGCATGACAAGAAGTTGTCATCCAGAGTCTTTGAGCCAGGACAAAAAGTTCTGCTCTTCAACTCTAGACTCAGATTGTTTCCAGGAAAACTTAAGTCCCGGTGGAGGGGTCCGTATGTGATTACAGGAGTGTCACCATATGGATATGTTGAGCTTCAGGATACTGATTCTGACAAAAAGTTCATTGTTAATGGACAGAGGATCAAGCATTATCTTGAAAGCAATTTTGAGCAGGAATGCTCAAAACTGAGGCTGGAATGATCCTCAGTAAAGGTCCAGCTAAAGACAATAAAGAAGCGCTTGCTGGGAGGCAACCCAGTTATTAGCAGGTTATATGTTTTGTTTCTACAGAGTTACAGAAGGATTTGGTGCAAAAAGCAGAGAAACAGAGCTTACTGGCGAAAAAACGCCAGTAAAGGTGCCATTTTGGGCGTTAAACGCCAGAATGGGCACCATTCTGGGCGTTTAACGCCAGGTGTGCAGCATCCTGGGCGTTCAGCAAAACGCCCAGTGATAAAGGGAATCCTGGCGTTAACGCCAGCCAGGGCACCTGGCTGGGCGTTAAACGCCCACATTGGCTAACAAATGGGCGTTAAACGCCAGAATGGATACCATTCTGGGCGTTTAACGCTAGAAAGGTGGGGGACCAAGATTTTGCTTTCCAATCAAATTTTTTTCAAACTTTCTTTTTTTTGACCCATACTTTTCTACATAAACACATTTCAACCTTTCATCATTCACCTTCAAATCTTCAAAAATCAAAATCATTCTTCAAATCCCTCTCAAATCAATCCCAAATATCTAAAATCATTCTTCAAATCTTTCAAATCATTCCCAAATTTTGTTCAAAAACTCACTCTTCTTTCAATTTCTTTCCATATCTTCTCAAATCTCCTTTCAAATTTTTCTTTTTTTCGAAATCTCTCCTCCCCACTTTATAAATACACGTTTGGCACCACCATTCCCCCACACCATTCGAATTTGCTCTTCTCCTCTCTCTCCTTCTTCCTTTCTTTTGCTTGAGGACAAGAAAACCTCTAAGTTTGGTGTGCTTTTCCGTGATCACTGAGCCAAGATTCATCAAGATCATGGCTCCTAAGGAAAAACAAACCAATTTAAGAGGAAAGAAAGAGAATAATCCAAAGAATCTTTGGAATCAAGAGAAGTTCTTAACCAAAGAACATGAAGACCATTATCACAAAATAATGGGTCTGAGGTCAGTGATCCCGGAAGTTAAATTTGATCTGAAAGAAGATGAATATCCGGGGATCCAAGAGC
>NC_029780.3:61139610-61140166 GCF_000817695.3 Arachis duranensis | reverse complement strand
AATATGGTTCAGGAATTCTACTCAAATCTGTGGTTAACAGATAAGCAGAGAATGACTGGAACTGCCTACCATACCTACAGAACCATGGTCAGAGGGAAAGTTATGTACTTCCATCTGGACAAAATAAGAGAAATCTTCAAATTGCCTCAACTGCAGGATGATCATGATTCCTTTAATAGGAGAATGGTGAGAGCAGATAAAGGGTTGGATCAAGTTCTAGAGGACATATGCCTCCCTGGAACTAAGTGGATAACCAATTCAAAGGGTGTCCCAAACCAACTCAAGAGGGGAGACCTCAAACCAATTGCAAGAGGTTGGCTAGACTTTATTGGGCGTTCCATACTGCCCACTAGCAACCGTTCTAAGGTCACTATCAAGAAAGCAGTGATGATTCATTGCATTATGCTTGGAAAAGAAGTGGAGGTTCATCATGTGATTGCTTGTGAGATCTACACAATTGCAAATAAGAATTCCACTGAAGCCAAATTGGCTTACCCAAGCTTGATCTCCTTGCTCTGTAAAGAGGCTGGGGTAAAGATGGGAGTAGATGAATTCA
>NC_029780.3:61138951-61139235 GCF_000817695.3 Arachis duranensis | reverse complement strand
AGAGAACTGTTATTGAGGATCTGAAAAATCATCAAATTGATTCTTGAAGCAAGAAAAAGCAGTGATTCAAAAAAAAAACGAAAAAAAAGAAAGAAAAGAAAGAGAAAAAGAAGAAAAGAAAGAAATAAAGTTGTGATCCAAGGCAAAAAAAAAGAGTGTGCTTAAGAACCCTGGACACCTCTAATTGGAGACTCTAGCAAAGCTGGGTCACAATCTGAAAAGGTTCACCCAATTATGTGTCTGTGGCATGTATGTATCCGGTGGTAATACTGGAAGACAGAGTG
>NC_029780.3:61136209-61137593 GCF_000817695.3 Arachis duranensis | reverse complement strand
CACTGAGAGGATGGGAGGTAGCCACTGACAACGGTGAAACCCTTGCATACAGCTTGCCATGGAAGGAGCCTTGCGTGCTTGAAGAAGAAGACAGTAGGAAAGCAGAGATTCAGAAGATGGAGCATCTCCAAAACCTCAACCTGTTCCCCATTACTGCAGAACAAGTACTTATTTTATGTTCTTTTACTTTTCACAATCAACCTTGATAATTATCGATATCCTGACTAAGATTTACAAGATAACCATAGTTTGCTTCAAGCCGACAATCTCCGTGGGATCGACCCTTACTCACGTAAGGTATTACTTGGACGACCCAGTGCACTTGCTGGTTAGTTGTGCGGGATTGCAAAGTGTGATTGCAATTTCGTGCACCAAGAGACGTCCCAGGAGGTCTTCCTCACTAGGATTTTCATCGTCCTCCTCCCTTGTGCATTCGGCCATATTGATTACATCAGTGGCCTTGCACTCTCCTTTTGGATTCTCTTCTGTATTGCTTGGGAGAATACTGGGAGGAGTTTCAGTGACTTTCTTACTCAGCTGGCCCACTTGTCCCTCCAGATTTCTGATGGAGGATCTTGTTTCACTCATGAAACTGAAAGTGGCTTTTGACAGATCAGAGACTAGATTGGATAAATTAGAAGTGTTTTGTTCAGAATTCTCTATCTGTTGCTGAGAAGATGATGGAAAAGGCTTGCTATTGCTCAGCCTATTGCGTCCACCATTGTTAAAGCCTTGTTGAGGCTTTTGTTGATCCTTCCATGAGAAATTTGGATGATTTCTCCATGATGAGTTATAGGTGTTTCCATAAGGTTCACCCATGTAATTAACCTCTGCCATGGCAGGGTTCTCAGGATCATAACCTTCTTCAGAAGCTGCCTCTTTAGTGCTGTTGGATGCATGTTGCCTTCCATTCAGACTTTGAGAGATCATGTTGACTTGTTGAGTCAACACTTTGTTCTGAGCCAATATGGCATTCAGAGTATCAATTTCAAGAACTCCCTTCCTCTGAGGCGTCCTATTATTCATGGAATTCCTCTCAGAAGTGTACATGAATTGGTTATTTGCAACCATGTCAATGAGTTCTTGAGCCTCTTCAGGCGTTTTCTTTAGGTGAATAGATCCACCTGCAGAATGGTCCAATGACATTTTCAAAAATTCAGATAGGCCATAATAGAATAATATCTAATATGGTCCATTCTGAAAACATGTCAGATAGACATCTTTTGGTCAGCTGCTTGTATCTTTCCCAAGCTTCATAGAGGGATTCACCATCTTTTTGTTTGAACGTTTGAACATCCACTCTCAGCTTGCTCAGCTTTTGAGGAGGAAAGAATTTATCCAAGAAGGCAGTGACCAGCTTATCCCAGGAGTCCAGGCTATCCTT
>NC_029780.3:61133735-61136172 GCF_000817695.3 Arachis duranensis | reverse complement strand
AAGAGGAATCCTCTATGTCACAGTATAGAGATTCCTTTATGTTAGTAGAAGAAGAAAGAGTGAAGAATCCAAACACAAGGGATAGATTATGTTCGGATTTTTAGATGAAAAGAGGTGAAGAGAAGTGTTAGTAAATAAATAATTAAATAGAATAAGAAAAGAGAGGGGAAATTTCGAAAATAATTTTGAAAAAGGGATAGTAATTTTTGAAAATTAGAGATAAGATAAGATTAAAATTAAAATTTAAAGCAAAAGAATTTTTGAAAAAGAGATGAGATATTTTCGAAAATTAGAAAGGGAGAAGTAGTTAGTTGGTTTTGAAAAAGATAAGAAACAAATAAAAAGTTAGTTAGTAGATTGAAAAAGATATTAAAATCAAATTTGAAAAGATAAGAAGATAAGAGGTTAGATAAGATATTTTGAAATCAACTTTTGAAAAAGATAGAATTTTTGAAAAAGATAAGATAAAAGATAAAAAGATTTAATTCAAAAATTTTAAAATTACTTACTTCACTAACAAGAAACTACAAGATAAGATTCTAGAACTTAAAGATTGAACTTTTCTTAACAAGAAAGTAACAAACTTCAAATTTTTGAATCAATCATATTAATTGTTAGCTAATTTTCGAAAATATGATATAAAGATAAGAAAAAGATTTTGAAAAATATTTTGAAAAAGATTTTTGAAATTTTCGAAAAATGGAAAAAAATGAAAAAGATATAATTTTTGAAAAAAATTTTGAAAGGATAAGATTTTTAAAATTTTGAAAATTTGACTTGACTTGTAAGAAACAACTAATTTTGAAAATTTTTGACTAAGTCAACTCAAATTTTCGAAAATTATGAGAAAAATAAGGAAAAGATATTTTTTTGATTTTTGAATTTTTAATGATGAGAGAGAAAAACAACACAAATGACTCACAACATGAAAATTATGAATCAAAACTCATGATGCATGCAAGAACACTATGAATGTCAAGATGAACACCAAGAACACTTTGAAGATCATGATGAACATCAAGAACATATTTTTGAAAAATTTTTGATGCAAAGAAAACATGCAAGACACCAAAATTAGAAATCTTTAATGCATGGACTCTAACAAACAAAAAATGCATATGAAAAACAACAACCAACACAAAACAAGAAAACATCAAGATCAAACAAGAAGACTTGTCAAGAACAACTTGAAGATCATGAAGAACACCATGAATGCATGGAATTTTCGAAAAATGCAAGAAAAATTTTTAAAGCATGCAATTGACACCAAACTTAAAAATTGACTCAAGACTCAAGCAAGAAACATAAAATATTTTTGATTTTTTTGATTTTATTAATTTTTTTGGATTTTTATTAATTTTTTCGAAAATAAAGTTTAGAAAAACGAAAAAGAAAAGAAAATTTTTGAAAAAGATTTTTTTTTTGAAAAAAAAATTACCTAATCTGAGCAACAAGATGAACCGTCAGTTGTCCATACTCGAACAATCCCCGGCAACGGCGCCAAAAACTTGGTGGACGAAATTGTGATAAAAGAGTTCCAGACACTGGTAGAGAAGCTCATAACTCCGTTCAACTTAACCAGCAAATGTACTGCGTCATCCAAGTAATACCTTATGTGAGTAAGGGTCGATCCCACAGAGATTGTTGGTATGAAGCAAGCTATGGTCACCTTGTAAATCTCAGTTAGGCAGATTAAATGGTTATGGGTTTCGAAAATTAATAATAAATAGAAAATAAAAAGGGATAGAAATACTTATGTAAATCAATAGTGAGAATTTCAGATAGGTGTATGGAGATGCTGTGCTCCTCTTGAAACTCTACTTCACTACTCACTCTTCCTTCAATCCTTTTTACTCCTTTCCATGGCAAGCTGTATGTACAATCCTTCTTACTCCTTTCCATGGCAAGTTGTATGTAGGGCATCACCATCATCAATGGCTACTTTTCATCCTCTCGGAAAAATGGTCCTATGCGCTGTCACTGCACGGCTAATTGTCTGGAGGCATCACCCTTGTTGATAGCTACATCCCATCCTCTCAGTGAAAATGGTCCAAATGCTCTGTCACAGCACGGCTAATCATCTGTCGATTCTCAATCAGGTTGGAGTAGAATCCATTGATTCTTTTGCGTTTGTCATCACACCCAGCCTTCAGGAGTTTGAAGCTCGTCACAGTCATTCAATACCGGGATCCTACTCGGAATACCACAGACAAGGTTAGACTTTCCGGATCCCCATGAATGCCGCCATCTATCTAGCTTATACCACGAAGATTCTGTTGGGGAATCTAAGAGATATGCGCCCGGCCTAGAGTAGAATGGAAGTGGTTGTCAATTACGCGCGTTCATAGGTGAGAAAGATGATGAGTGTCACGGATCATCACATTCATCAAAGTGTTGTGCAACGTATATCTTGGAATAAGAATAAAAGAGAATTGAA
>NC_029780.3:61123120-61133577 GCF_000817695.3 Arachis duranensis | reverse complement strand
GCATGGCCGAATGGCCAGCCCCCTAAAACGTGCTCAATGGCCTCCTAAGATGAAGAATAAAACAAAACTGAGACCAAAGATGAAACGTGGTCAAAAGACGACTAATACACTTAGTAAAAAGTCTTATTTATACTAAACTAGCTACTAGGGTTTACATGAGTAAGTAATTGATGCATAAATCCACTTCCGGGGCCCACTTGGTGTATGTTTGGGCTGAGCTTGATTTATCCACGAGCTGAGGCTTTTCTTGGAGTTGAACGCCAAGTTATAACGTGTTTTGGGCGTTCAACTCTGGATCATGACGTGTTTCTGGCGTTTAACTCCAGCCAGCAGCATGTACTTGGCGTTCAACGCCAAGTTACGTCGTCAATTTCCGAATAAAGTATGGACTATTATATATTGCTGGAGAGCTCTGGATGTCTAATTTCCAACGCCGTTGAGAGCGCGCCATTTAGAGTTCTGTAGCTCCAGAAAATCCATTTCGAGTGCAGGGAGGTCAGATTCCAACAGCATCAGTAGTCCTTTTGTCAGCCTTTTTTAGAGTTTTGCTCAAGTCCCTCAATTTCAGCCAGAAATTACCTGAAATCACAGAAAAATACACAAACTCATAGTAAAGTCCAGAAATGTGAATTTAACATAAAAACTAATGAAAACATCCCTAAAAGTAGCTTGAACTTACTAAAAACTATATAAAAACAATGCCAAAAAGCGTATAAATTATCCGCTCATCAGGTAGTCATATTTTCTCCTCAATTTTCTCATTTCCAATTTCAAAATTCATGAGCAAAGCTGTTGAAGATTGTTTAATTTTGGTGTTTAAATTCGAATTAACATGGAGGAAACACTTAATCTTGCTTCATTAGTGCTTGAGTAAGGTGAGAATCCTAGAACCCTAGTTAATTCCTTGATTGAATGTGTTAGGTATTGAGTTTTGGGTATGTATATATGATTATATGTATTAGGTGTGTAAGTATGTAAGTTGAAGTCTTGGTGGAGCTTTGGGTGTCATTGTTTTGGATTCTTGGGGCTGAATTTTGAACATTTTGGTGGTGCCCTTGGGTTATAGGAGGAAATCGGCCATCGTATAGTTTAGGTTTCTTGTATTTAATATATAATGTCTTGTGAAAACTTAGGCTAGAAGACCATAGGATAGGTTGGAAGGATTAAGTATGTTGAATGTTTAGCACTTGTGATAATAATTGATGATATGGATTGAGCACGTCTTGGTGATCATTGTTGTGGTGGAAATAGAATGCTAAAATGGTGATTGAATAATGATTGACATGTTAATGATGTTGATTATGCATATATGATGGATTGTTGATAATCTTATTGATTAAACTGAGAAATTTAGGTGCAAAATTATATAATATTGAGGTATAATTGATTATGGTATGATGTGGAGAATTTTAGTACTGTGTTAGTGTGATATGGTATGTTGTTGTGCTGAATATATCTTTAGGAGGTTGGGATTGAGTTTTGTTTTTAATGAAAATAGAGTTTGAGGATTTTGTGTAAATTTAATTTTTGGTCAAATTTCAGCGAGCCATAACTCGACTTTCAGACCCCCCAAATTGTTTCAAACCTATTTCATATGAAAATTGCGTTTGTAAAGTTTATGCCATTCGAATAATGGATAAAAAATCTTTTAAAACGAGAAAGTTATGCACGTCGGAAGTTTGGTATGTAAAATTGAAATTCTACAGACTTAGGCATTTTTGACTAATTTGCAATGCATGCATAGCAAATCCCTCCATACGCGGATGGGAATTTTTGTTTGGCATGCATGCGTATGCGGGCATGTGTTGCATACGTAAGCATAGGCAAAAAGAGACCCTTGCGTACGCGAGCCTGGGGCTTTCTATGCAGACGTTTGATTCTGTCCAGCATACCTGCGTATGCGTGATGGGCAAATTGCACTCCCATGTGTACGCGTGGCCCCTGTTTCAGCAAGTATGGATTTTGTGTTTTAAAGCTTAATTTCAAACTTCTAAACCTCTATTGTCATTCTTTTAGCCCTAGATCTTAATAGTATGCCTAGTAATAAGATGGAGCTAGGAAAAAGTGGTAACTTGGGGGTGAAGTAAGGTTGGAAAGTGATGAATGATATATGAAAAATGTGAATACATAAAGTATATGTGATGCCATAGCTATGAAGAATGATTGCTACCAGCTCTTTTCCCTGCGCTTGCAAAGTCAGCATCATACCTGGCTTAGGGTTCTTATAGCTCGAGAGAGGTGAGAGTGTAGCGTGGTCCCTGCCTAATTTCTTATTCTTTACTTGCCTACCTCAAACCAACCAACAAAGCCGGTGACTTATCTGTCAACTTTTCCACTATCACCCCCAAAAAACCAAACTCTGCCTTACGTAAAGTTGCCAGAGTACGCTTAACCTCTGGATTTGAAATCACTGCTTATATACCCGGTATTGGCCATAATTTACAAGAACATTCTGTAGTCTTAGTAAGAGGGGGAAGGGTTACAACTATTATGAATGATTATGAATGATTATTGGCTTGTGAAATCAATTATCTGAGATACGAGTTTCCCTGGGTAAAGTACCGTAGCTGGCCACCACGTGTTCCAGGTTGAGACTCGATACTCTGTTGACCCTATGACGTAAAGGCTCTGCACAGAGTCTTGGAGATGCGTGTCGGGGGACAGTCCAGGGTTTAGCAGGCAGACTTGTCGGGTTGGCTTGATAACCGACAGATGAGACTCATCAACCATAGGACAGGCATGCATCATATGCATATTGTTTGAATTGCTTGCTTGTGCATTAATTAGGAATGCCTAAGTGATTTTAAAATGATAATTGTTATACTTACTATCTTTATTACTTGTATTATAGCTATGCTTGCCATTGTCTGCTTGTTTGTCTATGCGAATTCACCGGAGTTGGATAAACAGAGGAAAGGCGGAAAGATTAAGGGTTTTAGTTTAGTTTTGGTTAAGTTAGAACCTTAGAGGACCACCCACTTATGGTTTCTGTTTTAGCTCTTTATGATTTATAACTTGAGTGTTGGAGTTCTAGGATTGCCTCTGGCTTTCCCATGACCTTATATCTTATGTACGTGGCACCTTTACCATGCTCAAAACCCCCGGTTCTCATTCCATACGATATTGTTGTTTTTTAGATGCAGACTGAAAGGCACCTCGCTAGGCGTCTGGAGTTTCTACAGCGAAGTGGATATTTTGGGACCTTACTTGTGATCTTTTATTGTATATGAATAGAGGTGTATGGAGAACTAGGGTTTCATACTGGTATTTTGGGCTATGGGTCATATATATTTGTATGTGTAAATATTCTTCGGCTAGCCTTATCCTCGCAGGCTGAGTTAGGAGCTTATTATCTTGTACTCTTTACCCTCTATGTTATTCAAGGCTCCTCAAATATTTTATCCTTTCAATTACTGATGAGCGGATATTTTATACGCTTTTTGGTATCATTTTCATATAATTTTCATTATGTTTTATTTAAGTTTTACTAACTTTTCATAGGTTTTAGTGCAAAATTCACATTTTCGGATTCTACTTCGAGTTTGTGTGTTTTATGGTGATTTCAGGTATTTTCTAGCTGAAATTGAGGAGCTTGAGCAAAAGTCTGATTTAGAGACAGAGAAAAGACTGCAGATGCTGTCAGGAGTTGAACTCTGTGCACTCGAAGGAGCTTTTGTGGAGCTATAGAAGTCCAAATGGTGTGCTCTCAACGGCTATGGAAAGCTAACATTCAGGGCTTTCCAAAAATATATAATAATCTATACTTTGATTTGGAAATGAAGGCCCAAAACTAGTGTTTAACGTCAGCCACCAGCCCTATTCCTAGTGTCCAGCGCCCACAGGGAGCAGCTGGCGTCCAACACCCCAAAGGGAGTCCTTATCCAATGTTCAACGCCCCTAAGGGGTACTAGCTCGTGAGAGACACTCAAGCTCACCCCAAGCACTCACCATGTGGGCCCTAGAAGTGAACTTTCACACTACAAGACTAGTTTATCATATTTCTATAATTCTTAGTTAGCAGATTAGTATATATATACGAGAGTTCACCCTTGTTAGAGAGGACTCATGCCCACTTTTACGTTTTTCATTGTATTTTCGAATAGCATGAGTCACTAACCTCCTAAGGTTAAGGTTAGGAACTCTACTGAGTTTCATGGATCAATAATATTACTAATCTAGTTCAATATGTCTTATTCTGTTCTCTTATGCATTCTCGTTCTTCATCTCATAAATTGAGGGTGACCCATGACAATCATCCTTATTCTACATGGATTTTGTGCGAGTCCTGACCCGTACGTTGAACCAAAGCTAGAGATTGCATTGCGGATCCCAATAGAGTACCTGGGCAACTTTGGATATGTGACATATAATCTCATTGACCTAGGTAAGTGAGGTCTCTGTGGCATCAAGGCTAGAGTCAAAGAAGCAACACTTTCTGATCCGGAAGATCTGCCTTGTCTGTAGCACCTTGAGTAGGATCATGAAGGGGAGTGGATTGCTTAGAGCTTCATCTTCTGCTACAGTGAGAAACCTAGAGGTGGCTTGATGAGAGGACATGAGTCATCTCAACCTGGTGGATTGCTGCAGTGGAGGAGGTTAACTTGATGAGAGGACATGAGTTAATCACTTATGGCTGCCATTGAAAGAATCAGAAGGTTATTGAAGTAGACAGTAAGAAAAGTTAATCCGAAAAGACAAAGCATCTCTGAAGCCTCAACTGTTCTGTCACCATTGATTTCTTATCTATCTAGTAACGTTTTATTAATTTATTTTATTTTATGCATTTTCTGTAACAAACTATAATTTCTATCCACCTAATTAAGATCTGCAAGGTAACCACTGCTTGCTCAAACCAACAATCTCTGTGGGATCGACCCTCACTCACCTATGGTATTACTTGGACGACCCGGTATACTTGCCGGTCTATCTGTGCGAACTCTACGGAGCCAGTTTCGTGCACTAAGTTTTTGGTGCCGTTGCCGGGATTGTTCGGATTTGACAAACAATAGGATTATCTTGTTGCTTAGATTAGGTACTTTTTACCTTTGTTTTGAGTCTTTTGTTTTCTTTTCAAAAAAATTTTCAAAACCTTTTCTTTTTTTATTAATCTTTATCTTTTGTTTGAGTCTTTTGTTCTTGTTCTTGTTAATGTTTCGAACTTTCTTGCTTTCTTTTCAAAAAAAAAATTCAAAAATACTGTCTTTTGTTTGAGTCTAGTTTCAATTCTTAAGTTTGGTGTCCCTTGTGTTTTTATCTTTTCTTTAAATTTTTCGAAAATTGTTCTTAGTGTCCTTCTTGTTATTCAAGTTGTTCTTGTTTCTTTTCTTGTTTAGCTTAAAAGTTTTAAGTTTAATGTCTTTGGTGTTTGTTTTCTTAATTTTTGAAATTTTGTCTTTTGATATAAAAATTTTTAAGTTTGGTGTCTTTTGGTTGTTTTTCTCTTTCTTGATTAATTCACAAAATAAAAAATATATCTTTTTATCTTAATTTTTGAAAATTCCAAAAAAGATTTCAAATTTTAATTTCAAAATCATTTTAAATCTTTTCAAAAATCATATCTTTTTCAAATCACTATCTTATCCTTGCTAATTTTAAATTTCAAAACTTTTTAAAATGAAATCTTTTTCAAATTTTCTATCTTATCTTATTTTCAAATATTTCTTAATTAGTTACTTATTTTCTCTTTCTTCTTTTTTAAAACTTCCTAACTGTTTTCCCTCTCTTCTTTTTCGAAAACTATCTTCTAATTTTCAAAATCTTTTTAGTTAATTAGCTTTTAATTTCCTATTCAATTAATAAATAAAATAAAAATAAAAATATTTTAATTCTAGTTTCTCTTTTTACTTTTAAATTTTTGAATTCTTCTATCCTTTATTCGAATTCTTCTTCTCTTTTCTCTATCTTCATTCTTCTTTCTTCTTCACATCTTACAGGGAGTCCTCTATCCTTTGACATAGAGCTCCCATTCTTCTTCTTTCTTGTTTTCTTTTTCTTGTTTATGAGTAGGAACAGAGATAAAGAACCTCTCTTTAATCCTGATCCTGAACTTGAGAGGACCCTAAGGAGGCGTTTACAACAAGTTAAAGTACAAAACTACAGAAGAGATCTCAGAACTTTTTGAACAAGAAATAGAAAATACAAGCATGGCAGTCGAACAGAACAATGGAGGAGATGCAAGGAAGGTTCTTGGTGACTTCATTGCACCAACTTCTGACCTCTATGGAAGAGGTATCTCT
Organism: Arachis duranensis; assembly: GCF_000817695.3. Lineage (NCBI taxonomy): Eukaryota > Viridiplantae > Streptophyta > Magnoliopsida > Fabales > Fabaceae > Arachis > Arachis duranensis. Next base: position 61,127,341 of record NC_029780.3, on the reverse strand, counting down.
ATACCTGCCATTAGAGCTAATAACTTTGAGCTAAAGCCTCAGTTAGTCTCTCTAATGCAACAGAATTGCAAGTTCCATGGACTTCCACTAGAAGATCCACATCAGTTCTTATTTGAATTCTCGCAAATCTGTAATACCGTTAAGACCAATAGAGTTGATCCTGAGGTCCACAGACTTATGCTTTTCCCTTTTGCTGTTAGAGACAGAGCTAGGATGTGGTTGGATTCTCAACCCAAAAAAAGCATAGACTCTTGGAAAAAGTTGGTCAATGCTTTCCTGTCCAAGTTCTTTCTACCTCAGAAGATGAGCAAGCTCAGGGTAGAAATTCAAATCTTCAGACAAAAAGAGGGTAAATCGTTCTATGAAGCCTGGGAAAGATACAAGCAACTGATCAAGAGGCATCCTCTTGACATGCTCTCAAAATGGTCTATTCTAGGAATTATCTATGATGGTCTATCTGAGATATCCAAGATGTCCTTGGATCATTCTGCTGGTGGATCACTCCACTTGAAGAAAATGCCTGAAGAGGTACAGGAACTCATTGAAATAGTTGTAAACAACTAGTTTATGTATACTTCTGAGAGAAACCCTGCGAACAAGGGGGTAGCTCAGAAGAAGGGAGTCCTGGAAGTTGACACTTTGAATGCCATATTGGCTCAGAACAAGATCTTGACCCAGCAGGTCAATATGATATCTCAGCACTTAACTAGAGTGCAAGCTGCAGCTAGCAGTACTCAGGACACCTCCTATGATGGAGATGCCTATCATCCAGATCAACCCATGATGGAAGGGGTGAATTACATGGGAGAACTGATAAACCATTATTTTATGATTTATATTGTGTTTAATTGAGTGGTTTTATCAAGTCTTTCACCCACTTATTCATATGATTAGCATGATATTACAAGTCCTTCCCAAAATTGTTCTATGATTGAAAACTTGCTTCCTAAAGATCTTTTAATTGTATATTTTTATTCTCCTTTATACCATTCGATGCCGTGATCTGTGTGTTAAGTGTTTCAGGCTTCATAGGGCAGGAATGGCTTAGAGAATGGAGAGGAAGCTTGCAAAAATAAAAACGAACACAAGAAATTGAGGAGATGACCAGTGAGAAGCGATGCAGACGCATGACTCACGCATCCGCACAAAATGGAGAAAATCACAGCGACGCGAACGCGTGCCTGACGCGAGCGCGTGGATTGGAATCTGCACGAGTGACGCGAATGCGTTGACGACGTGCACGCGTGGCAAGGAAAAATGCTGGATGACGCGAACGCGTGGACGACGCGGTCACGTGACGTGTGCGATCTGCAAAGTTTACAGAAATCACTGGCGTGGATTTTGGGCCGCATTTTAACCCAGTTTTTGGCCCAGAAACACAGATTAGAGCCAGGAAACATGCAGAGACTAGAGACGACTCTCATTCTGCATAATTTTAGTTTTAGTTTTTGAATCTAAAAAGAGAATTCTACCTCTTCCTCTAGGTTTTTCTTTTACACTTATAGTTTAGAATTTGATTGTTTTGCTTTAGTTATTGAGAAGAGTCTACCTCCGGAACTGATTATTCTAGTTCGTTTTCTTTATCTTATTTACTCCTTTATATTTTTAATCCTTATTCAGAGTTACAATTGGGAAGCTTTTATGACTTGTTGAGATTTATTAATGCAAGAACTATTTTATTTTTAATTGATCTTTTGATTATTATTTATCATGTCTTCTTTTTATTCTCCTTAATTTTGCGAAGTCTATATTTATGATAATGGAGTAGTTCCCTAACTTGATTGGGAGCGGATTAAAAAGAGAACGTTGAGTTGGGATACTCAAGAGCTCAATTGTAATTGGTTCGTTGTTGGTTGGCTGGTTAGTCACTAACTCTAATCCTTCCCAACTCTAATCCTTTTTCTTTTTAAACCCTTTTTTATTGGTGTTGGAAATTTATTTGGGTCTTTATTTTCTATATTTTGCTTGTGGATTATTAAGGAATAATTTGACAATTATATATTACTTTTTATAGGGTTGCTTGCATGTTCAATTTAACACTTTCAATACCTTATTTACCATGCATGTTAAGTGTTTGTGAAAAAGCCCGTATGGCGTCATGCACTACTTTTATGTTATCCTACTTTAATGCCTATTTTTCACAAAACCTCTTTTATAATTTATTAATTAAATATAATTGTCCATACAAACAGATTGTTAGTTTGACAGACTTGGTAATCTAACTTGGACATTGAATGCTTGATCCATGCTACTCATGCCTTTGCCGGCATGCCAATAAACACCTTGCATTCAATTGTCATCACATGCACTTACTATAATTTCATTGATGGACTTTTCACATGTAGTCTAGACCATGTGTTAACAATATCCCTCTTTCCCATGCATTGATTATCACCTATACCGTCTCTTTCCTTACTCTAACCCTTAAATTTAAAAAGTTACATTCTTTTTTTCCTTTTTAGGATGGCCACCAAGAAAGGAAAAGAGAAAGCTACTCCCAAACCATCAGCAAGGAAAGGAACAAAAAGAGCACTAGCTGCGGAACCACCCGTCCACTTGTACAACTAGTGGCAAAACCATCTTCAACAACAGTAAAGCCCTCAACAAAAAGAATTAAGAGGATTATTGGTGCACGAAATTGTGATCATCAATGGCGCCATCAACATGGTACGCTCAATTGCAATCTCAACTCTTTATCACAACTTCGCACAACTAACCAGCAAGTGCACTGGGTTGTCCAAGTAATAAACCTTACGCGAGTAAGGTCGATCCCACGGAGATTGTTGGTATGAAGCAAGCTATGGTCATCTTGTAAATCTCAGTCAGGCGGATTCAAATGGTTATGGAGGATTGATAATTAAAAGATGGGCAGATTCAAATGGTTATGGATGATTTATGAATAAAGCATAAAATAAAGATAGAGATACTTATGTAATTCATTGGTGAGAATTTCAGATAAGCGTATGGAGATGCTTTGTCCCTTCCGTCTCTCTGCTTTCCTACTGTCTTCATCCAATCCTTCTTACTCCTTTCCATGGCAAGCTGTATATTGGGCATCACCATTGTCAATGGCTATAGTCCCGTCCTCTCAGTGAAAATGTTCAACGCGCTCTGTCACAGCACGGCTATTCATCTGTCAGTTCTCGATCATGTCGTAATAGAATCCAGTGATTCTTTTGCGTCTGTCACTAACGCACCACAATCGCGAGTTTGAAGCTCGTCACAGTCATTCAATCCTTGAATCCTACTCAGAATACCACAGACAAGGTTTAGACCTTCCGGATTCTCAAGAATGCCGCCATCAATTCTAGCTTATACCACGAAGATTCTGATTAAGGAATCCAATAGATACACATTCAAGCCTTGTTTGCATGTAGAACGGAAGTGGTTGTCAGGCACACGTTTATAAGTGAGAATGATGATGAGCGTCACATAATCATCACATTCATCAAGTTCTTGAGTTCGAATGAATATCTTGGAACAAGCATAAGCTGAATTGAATAGAAGAACAATAGTAATTGCATTAATACTCGAGGTACAGCAGAGCTCCACACATTAATCTATGGTGTGTAGAAACTCCACCATTGAAAATACATAAGATCAAGGTCTAGGCATGGTCGTGAGGCCAGCCCCATGATCTAAGATAGCATAAGACTACTCGAAGATAGCTACCCAGATGAAAATACAATAGCAAAAGGTCCTATTTATAGAGAACTAGTAGCCTAGGGTTTACAGAAATGAGTAAATGACGTATAAATCCACTTCCGGGCCCACTTGGTGTGTGCTTGGGCTGAGCATTGAAGCATTTTCGTGTAGAGAATTTTCTTGGAGTTAAACGCCAGCTTTTGTGCCAGTTTGGGCGTTTAACTCCCACTTCTGTGCCAGTTCCGGCGTTAAACGCCGGACAGTCTTGAGCTATTTGGAACGCCGGTTTGGGCCATCAAATCTCGGGCAAAGTATGAACTATTATATATTGCTGGAAAGCCCAGGATGTCTACTTTCCAACACAATTGAGAGCGCGCCAATTGGTCTTCTGTAGCTCCAGAAAATCCACTTCGAGTGCAGGGAGGTCAGAATCCAACAGCATCTGCAGCCCTTTTCAGCCTCTGAATCAGATTTTTGCTCAGGTCCCTCAATTTCAGCCAGAAAATACCTGAAATCACAGAAAAACACACAAACTCATAGTAAAGTCTAGAAAAGTGAATTTTAACTAAAAACTAA
>NC_029780.3:61120572-61123018 GCF_000817695.3 Arachis duranensis | reverse complement strand
GGTATAAATTATCCGCTCATCACAACACCAAACTGAAATTGTTGCTTGTCCCCAAGCACCTGAAAATCAAATAGGATAAAAAGAAGAGAATATACTATAGACTCCAAAATATCAATGAAACTTAGCTCCAATTAGATGAGCGGGACTAGTAGCTTTTTGCCTCTGAACAGTTTTGGCATCTCACTTTATCCTTTGAAGTTCAGAATGATTGGCTTCTATAGGAACTCAGAATCCAGATAGTGTTATTGATTCTCATATTTAAGTATGATGATTCTTGAACACAGCTACTTTATGAGTCTTGGTCGTGGCCCAAAGCACTCTGTTTTCCAGTATTACCACCGGATACATCCATGCCACAGACACATAACTGGGTGAACCTTTTCAGATTGTGACTCAGCTTTACTAGAGTCTCCAATTAGAGGTGTCCAGGGTTCTTAAGCACACTCTTTTTGATTTGGATCACGACTTTAACCGCTCAGTCTCAAGTTTTCACTTGACACCTTCACACCACAAGCACATGGTTAGGGACAGCTTGGTTTAGCCGCTTAGGCCAGGATATTAATCCTGTAGGCCCTCCTATCCACTGATGCTCAAAGCCTTGGATCCTTTTTATTACCCTTGCCTTTTGGTTTAAAGGGCTATTGGCTTTTTCTGCTTGCTCTTTCTTTTTCTTTCTCTTTTTTTTTTTGAATTCACTGCTTTTTCTTGCTTCAAGAATCATTTTTATGATTTTTCAGATCGTCAGTAACATGTCTCCTTTTTCATCATTCTTTCAAGAACCAACAATTTTAACATTCTTTAAACAACAAATTCAAAAGACATATGCACTGTTCAAGCATACATTCAGAAAACAAAAAGTATTGTCACCATATCAAAATAATTAAGCTAGTTTTAAGGATGAATTCGAAATCATGTACTTCTTGTTCTTTTGTAATAAAAACATTTTTCATTTAAGAAAGGTGATGGATTCATAGGACATTCATAACTTTAAGGCATAGACACTAAGACACTAATGATCATGTAATAAGACACAAACATAGATAAACATAAGCATAAAAATTCGAAAAACAGAAAAATAAAAAACAAGGAGATTAAAGAACGGGTCCACCTTAGTGATGGCGGCTTGTTCTTCCTCTTGAAGATCTTATGGAGTGCTTGAGCTCCTCAATGTCTCTTCCTTGCCTTTGTTTCTCCTCTCTCATGACTTTTTGGACTTCTCTAATTTCATGGAGGAGGATGGAATGTTCTTGGTGCTCCACCTTTTGTTATCCCATGTTGGAACTTAACTCTCCTAGGGAGGTGTTGATTTGCTCCCAATAATTTTATGGAGGAAAGTGCATCCCTTGAGGTATCTCAGAGATTTCATGATGAGGAGTTTCCTCATGCTCATGCCCATGAGTGGGATCTCTTGTTTGCTCCATCCTTTTCTTAGTGGTATCCATGAGGACTTGGTCCAACCTTTGATCAAAGTTGACCCTTTTTGAGTTTGAAAGGGACCTCGGGGATCACCTTCTTCATGGCCACAACTTCATAGAAGTGGTCTTGATGTACCCTTGAGATGAATCTCTCCATCTCCCATGACTCGAAGGTGAAAGCTTTTGCCTTCCCTTTCCTCTTTCTAGAGGTTTCTTCGACCTTAGGTGCCATAAATGGTTATAGAAAAACAAAAAGCAACGCTTTTACCACACCAAACTTAGAAGGTTTGCTTGTCCTCGAGCAAAAGAAGAAAGAAGGGAGTAGTAGAAGAAGAAAATGGAGGAGATAGAGGGGGCTTTGTGGTTCGGCCAAGGGGTGGGTTTGGGAGGGAAAGTGGTTGAATTTGGATGGTGGGGTAGGTGAGGTTTTATGAAGGATGGATGTGAGTGGTGAAGAGAATGGTGGGATTTGATAGGTGAGGGGTTTTTGGGGAAGAGGTATTGAGGTGATTAGTGAGTGGGTGAAGAAGAGAGAGAGTGGTGGGGTAGGTGGGGATCCTGTGGGGTCCACAGATCCTGAGGTGTCAAGGATAGCTCATCCCTGCACCAAGTGGCGTGCAAAAATGCCCTTTCTGCCAATCCTGGTGTTAAACACCGGGCTGCTGCCCCTTTCTGGCGTTTAACGCCAGCTTCTTGCCCATTCCTGGCGTTAAACGCCAGTCTGGTGCCCCTTTCTGGCGTTAAACGCCCAGAATGGTGCCAGACTGGGCGTTAAATACCCATTTGCTGCCCTTACTGGCGTTTAAACGCCAGCAAGCTTTTCCACCAGGGTGTGCTATTTTTCTTTCTATTTTTCATTCTGTTTTTGCTTTTTCAATTATTTTTGTGACTTCACATGATCATCAACCTATAGAAAACATAACAAAGGAAAATAGATAAATATAGCATTAGGTTGCCTCCCAACAAGCGCTTCTTTAATGTCAGTAGCTTGACAGTGGGCCCTCATGGAGCCTCACAGATGTTCAGAGCAA
>NC_029780.3:61119160-61120515 GCF_000817695.3 Arachis duranensis | reverse complement strand
CTCTGTTTTGAGAGAAGCTCTTCATGCTTCCTCTCCATGGTGACAGAGGGATATCCTTAAGCCTTAAACACAAAGGATTCTTTATTCACTTGAATGATCAATTCTCCTCTGTCAACATCAATCACAGCCTTTGCTGTGGCTAGGAAGGGTCTGCCAAGGATGATGGATTCATCCATGCACTTCCCAGTCTCTAGGACTATGAAATCATCAGGGATGTAATGGTCTTCAATCTTTACCAGAACATCCTCTACAAGTCCGTAAGCTTGTTTTCTTGAATTGTATGCCATCTCTAGTGAGATTCTTGCAGCTTGTACCTCAAAGATCACTAGCTTCTCCATTACAGAGAGAGGCATGAGGTTTATGCTTGACCCTAGGTCACACAGAGCCTTCTCGAAGGTCATAGTGCCTAATGTACAGGATATTGAGAACTTCCCAGGGTCCTGTCTCTTTTGAGGTAATCTCTGCCTAGTCAAGTTATCCAGTTCTTTGGTGAGCAAAGGGGGTTTATCCTCCCAAGTCTCATTGCCAAATAACTTGTCATTTAGCTTCATGATTGCTCCAAGGTACTTAGCAACTTACTCTTCAGTGACATCTTCGTCCTCTTCAGAGGAAGAATACTCATCAGAGCTCATGAATGGCAGAATTAAATCCAATGGAATCTCTATGGTCTCAGTGTGAGCCTCAGATTCCCATGGTTCCTCATTAGGGAACTCATTGGAGGCCAGTGGACGTCCATTGAGGTCCTCCTCAGTGGCGATCACTGCCTCTTCCTCCTCTCCAAATTTGGCCATGTTGATGGCCTTACACTCTCCTCTTGGATTCTCTTCTGTATTAGTTGGAAGTGTACTAGGAGGAAGTTTAGTAACTTTCTTACTCAGCTGACCCACTTGTGCCTCCAAGTTTCTAATGGAAGACCTTGTTTTAGTCACGAAACTTTGAGTGGTTTTGATTAGATCAGGGACCATGGTTGCTAAGTCAAAGTGGCTCTGCTTAGAATTCTCTGTCTGTTGCTGAGAAGATGATGGAAAGGGTTTGCCATTGCTAAACCTGTTTCTTCCACCATTATTGTTGTTGAAACCTTGTTGAGGTCTCTGTTGATCCTTCCATGAGAGATTTGGATGATTTCTCCATGAAGGATTATAGGGGTTTCCATAGTGTTTTCCCATGTAATTCACCCCTTCCATTGATGGATTCTCAGGATCATAAGCTTCTTCTTCAGATGAAGCGTCCTTAGTACTGCTTGGTGCAGCTTGCATTCCAGACAGACTTTGAGAAATCATATTGACTTGCTGAGTCAATATTTTGTTCTGAGCCAATATGGCATTCAGAGTATCAATCTCAAGAACTCCTTTCTT
>NC_029780.3:61085148-61119053 GCF_000817695.3 Arachis duranensis | reverse complement strand
TCTCTTACAGCAAAAGGGAATAGCATAAGTCTGTAGACCTCAGGGTCAACCCCATTGGTCTTAACAGCGTCACAGATTTGCAAGAATTCAGCTAAAAACTGATGAGGATCTTCCAATGGAAGTCCATGGAACTTGCAATTCTGTTGCATTAGAGAAACTAATTGAGGCTTAAGCTCAAAGTTTTTTGCTCCAATGGCAGGGATAGAGATGCTTCTCCCATAAAAGTTAGGAGTAGGTGCAGTAAAGTCACCCAGCACCTTCCTTGTATTGTTGGCATTGTTGTTGTTTTCGACTGCCATATCTTCTTCTAGTTTGAAGATTTCTGTTAGGTCCTCTACAGAGAGTAGTACTTTAGCTTCTCTTAGCTTTCGCTTCAAGGTCCTTTCAGGTTCAGGGTCAACCTCAACAAGAATGCTTTTGTCTTTGCTCCTGCTCATATGAAAGAGAAGAAAACATGTCTTTGCTCCTGCTCATATGAAAGAGAAGAGAACAAGAAAATATGGAATCCTCTATGTCACAGTATAGAGATTCCTTGAGGTGTCAGAGGAAAAGAAGAATAGAAGGAGGAGGTAGAAGAATTCGAACTTATCAAGAGGGATAAAGTTCGAATTGTGCATTGAGGAGGAGTGTTAGTCCTTAAATAGAAGGATGTGAGAAGAGGGGAAGAATTTTCAAAAATAAGGTAAAAGATTTTGAAAAATTTTTGAAAAATTGAAGAATAATTTTCGAAAATTAAAGTTGGGAAAGAAATAAAGTGATTTTTGAAAAAGATTTTGAAATTAGAAATCAAAAAGATATGATTGAAAACTATTTTGAAAAAGATTTGATTTTTAAAATTAATGACTTGGCTAACAAGAAATTTAAAAGATATGATTCAAACATTAAACCTTTCTCAACAGAAAAGGCAACATACTTGAAATGTTGAATCAAATCATTAATTGTTAGCAAGTATTTTTGAAAAATAGAAAGAAATTGATTTTGAAAATGTATGATTGAAAAGATATGATTTGAAAAAGATTTGATTTTGAAAAATTATGAAAACTTGAAAAAAAAATTGCATTAAAAACAAAATCTTCCCTCTTGTGCCATCCTGGCATTAAATGCCCAGAATGGTATACATTCTGGCGTTTAACGCCCAAAATGCTACCCTTTTGGGCGTTAAACGCCCAGCCAGGTACCCTGGCTGGCGTTTAAACACCAGTTTTCCTTCCTCACTGGGTGTTTTGAACGCCCAGCTTTTTCTGTGTAATTCCTCTGCTGTATGTTCTGAATCTTCAATTCTCTGTATTATTGACTTGAAAAGACACAAATTAAAATTTTTTTTGAATTTTTAATGATGAAGAATAATCAAAATGCAACTAAAATCAAATAAACAATGCATGTAAGACACCAAACTTAGAAGTTTGTATACTATTGACACTAACAAATTGAAAATGCATATGAGAAATAACAAAACACACAAAACAAGAGAATTTAAAGATCAGAGCAAGGAAATCATCAAGAACATCTTGAAGATCAATGAAGACACATGAATGAATTCGAAAAATGCAAGAAGAATAGAAACATGCAATTGACACCAAACTTAAAATTAGACACTAGACTCAAACAAGAAACATAAAATATTTTTGATTTTAAGATTTTATAATTTTTTTGGATTTTTTTAAAAATTGAGTGAAAAAGAAAATAAGGATATCAAAATTCTTAATAAGAATTTCCAGGAATCATGCAATGTTAGTCTAAAGCTTTAGTCTAAAAATCATGCAATGTTAGTCTAAAGCTTCAGTCTAAAGAAATTAGACATGGCTAGCCAAGCTTCAGCAGGACATTACATTCAAGGGCTAAATTGATGAAAATCAATCAGCTTTGGTGATGATGAAAACATCATCTGAAACTCTATAATTCATTCTTAAGAACTCTGAAGAACAAAATAAAACAAAATAACCTAATCTAAGCAACAAGATGAACCGTCAGTTGTCCAAACTCAAACAATCCCCGACAACGGCGCCAAAAACTTGGTGCATGAAATTGTGATCATCAATGGCGCCATCAACATGGTACGCTCAATTGCAATTTCAACTCTTTATCACAACTTCGCACAACTAACCAGCAAGTGCACTGGGTCGTCCAAGTAATAAACCTTACGCGAGTAAGGGTCGATCCCATGGAGATTGTTGGCATGAAGCAAGCTATGGTCATCTTGTAAATCTCAGTCAGGCGGATTCAAATGGTTATGGAGGATTGATAATTAAAAGATGAATAAAAACATAAAATAAAGATAGAGATACTGTCACAGTCATTCAATCATTGAATCCTACTCAGAATACCACAGACAAGGTTTAGACCTTCCGGATTCTCTTGAATGCCGCCATCAATTCTAGCTTATACCACAAAGATTCTGATTAAGGAATCCAAGAGATATCCACTCAAGCCTTGTTTGCATGTAGAACGGAAGTGGTTGTCAGGCACGCGTTCATAAGTGAGAATGATGATGAGCGTCACATAATCATCACATTCATCAAGTTCTTGAGTTCGAATGAATATCTTGGAACAAGAATAAGCTGAATTGAATAGAAGAACAATAGTAATTGCATTAATACTCAAGGTACAACAGAGCTCCACACCTTAATCTATGATGTGTAGAAACTCCACCGTTGAAAATACATAAGAACTAGGTCTAGGCATGGCCGTGAGGCCAGCCTCCCAATGATCTAAGAACTAGACGTCCAAAGATGATCCTAAGATCGAACAATGATCCTCAGATGAAAATACAATAGTAAAAGGTCTTATATATACGAGAACTAGTAGCCTAGGGTTTACAGAAATAAGTAAATAACGTATAAATCCACTTCCGCGCCCACTTGGTATGTGCTTGGGCTGAGCATTGAAGCATTTTCGTGTGGAGACTTTTCTTGGAGTTAAACGCCAGCTTTTGTGCCAGTTTGGGCGTTTAACTCCCACTTCTGTGCCAGTTCCGGCGTTAAACGCCGGGCAGTCTTGAGCTGATTTGGAACGCCGGTTTGGGCCATCAAATCTCAGGAAAAGTATGAACTATTATATATTGCTGGAAAGCCCAGGAAGTCTACTTTCCAACGCAATTGAGAGCGCACCACTTGGTCTTCTATAGCTCTAGAAAATCCACTTCGAGTGCAGGGAGGTCAGAATCCAACAGCATCTGCAGTCCTTTTTCAGCCTCTGAATCAGATTTTTGCTCAGGTCCCTCAATTTCAGCCAGAAAATACCTGAAATCACAGGAAAACACACAAACTCATAGTAAAGTCCAGAAAAGTGAATTTTAAATAAAAACTAATAAAAATATAATAAAAACTAACTAAAACATACTAAAAACATACTAAAAACAATGCCAAAAAGCGTATAAATTATCCGCTTATCAATTATAAAGGTCGATGAAAAAGAGAAAGCTTTCCCAGCAAAGGACACTGCACAATTTTCTAACCACTACTGTGAGCAGATGTTCCCCATTCTGGCAGAAAGGAATTATAATAATGAATACCTTCTCATCCTCCCACCCGAAATTGCTGAATTTGTTGAGCCCTGTATTGCACAATGCCACTAGGGATTCCTACAGAGACAGCCATGGCAGGTTAATCTTTCATGAGTAGTTGAATTCTACTCCAATTTCCACTTGCCAACCCTGCAGTTTGTCTATGTCCGTCAGAAGCAAGTCCCCATTACAGAATCAGCCATTCAACGAGCTTTAGATCTTCTCCCAGCTCCAGAAGGACGGGACGCATTTCAAGAAGCCGCACTCAAGCACCAGACATACCAATTTGACCGAGACGCTGTTCTCAGAGTTATCACACAACCTGGCAGCAGATGGATTTATGGATACCATCGTTCCCGACCTAAGGGAATATCGGCTTCCGCACTGACCTTAGAGGCTCACGTATGGGCACAGATTATATCCCATCACGTCTTTCCGAGCACTCATGAGTCCTCTTTTACTGCAGACATGGCCGTTCTACTATGGTGCATCCTTACAGACCAGCCTTTAAACTTACCAAGACACATTCGGAGTGCTATGGGGCATGTATAAATTGCGGGCAACTTACCTTTTCCCGCCTTGGTTTTGGATCTTGTCGTAGCAGCCGGAGTCTCCTACAGAGTTGGGGACACCAAAGCCATGCTTCCACGGGATGATCAGTATGTCTCTAACGGGAAATATATCAGACCACCGACAGCCACTACCAGCCAGCCTGCAAAACAAGCTGCAGACATTCCTCCTTCCACACCATAAGCAACTTCAACAAGTCAGCTGCTCCATCAAATACTGGAGAGGTTGGACCGGCAAGAACAGAAAGCAAAGCTACGAGAGCGTCGCAACTAGCGCCGATTCAAATACCTCAAGGAGATACTCACAAGAAACCACAAACTTGACAAAGACCCAAACATTCCGGACTCCACTTCATTTACCAGCACAGAGAGCCATGACGGTCCCGACTGTGGGGATACTGCTACCAGCCCACCTTTGTTCCTAACAGATGGCACCGAGGATGGTGCAAAGCCTTAAGTGTGGGGAGGTCGGTCAGTACCTGATTTCCGTAGGTAATTTCTCTTCCCTAACATCAATAAAGTAGGATATTTAGTCAGTTTTTCTTTAGGATAGATTGTTTAGAAATAGGATTATTTGCATGCATGTTCTATTTAGTTGAGATATAATAAGTTTCTTTTAAGACCCTATTTTTGAAAAATTTCACTAATTTAAACCAAAATTTAAATGTTAAACTTGTTTAAAGATTGTAAATTGGAACATGGTTTTTGAGCTAAAGAACACACAACCTGTGAAACTGAGCCTAATTACATGGTTACATTATTTAACCATAAATATTTTATTCTTGTGTGTTTACTTCTCTATGATTGTAATTTGTATTTTGTTTTATCCTATATGTCCAATGTTTAATGTGTTATTTGCATGCATATGATTGAGGCCATTACTTGTTTAGCTCACTTATCCCAAATAAGCCTACCCTTTAAATCACCTTTGTTTACCACTTTGAGCCTTTTTATCCCTTTGTTCTATGTTTTACCACATCACTAGCCTCAAGCAGAAAAACAATTAAACACCCCAAATTGAATCTTTGGTTAGCTTAAGATAGAGATTGTGTGTTGATTAAGTATGGGGAAAACTGTGGGAACATGGGTTAATAAGAGAATGTATCATGTTTCTAAATTTAAATATTGGAAAATTTGGGTACCTACTCATATAAAACAGAATATCAAAAATTCCATATGCATTGATATGTTATTTTAGTTTTTATGTCTCTATAAACTCAATGCCAAGTCAATAAAAGATCAATGCATATGTGATGCAAGTAAAAGAAAGGTTAAAGCATGAGTATGTAATGTAAAGGGGGAAATTTTGGGTAGCTAGGTATGAAATTAGGAGATATATAGAGTATATGTATGTTAGGTGAAAGCTTAGGTTAATTAAAGATTCAATTTATAAGCTCACTTAGCCATATGTACACCCTTACCTTTACCTTAGCCCCATTACAACCTTGAAAAGACCTCATGATGCTTGCATTGGTACCTTAAATATTGTTGATTGGTTAGGTGAAGAACAAAGTTTAGAAAGCATCATTAGAGAAGGATAGAGTGATTACCCTATACACTAAAGAGATTAGAGTGCACATACACCATCAGTGATGGTTCAATGCTTGATTCTATGTTCCCTGCTTTCACGAGCTGTCTTCTTACAAATTCACTTGCTTTTACTGTATGAATTGAATTAGTGAGATTTAATCTATGTTTATCTTAAGAGAACTTATTTGCCTTTAACCGAATAGACAAAATCATATAGTTGCATTCATATATATAGGTTGCATTGCATTGCATGAGTCTTACATGTCCCTATTCATTCATATTTATCTCCTTCAACTAAGCATGAGGACATGCTAATGTTTAAGTGTGGGAGGTTGATAAACCATTATTTTATGATTTATATTGTATTTAATTGAGTGGTTTTATCAAGTCTTTCACCCACTTATTCATATGATTAGCATGATGTTACAAGTCCTTCCCAAAATTGTTCTATGATTGAAAACTTGCTTCCTAAATATCTTTTAATTGTATATTTTTATTCTCCTTTATACCATTCGATGCCATGATTTGTGTGTTAAGTGTTTCAGGCTTCATAGGGCAGAAATGGCTTAGAGAATGGAGAGGAAGCTTGCAAAAATGGAAGGAACACAAGAAATTGAGGAGATGACCAGCGAGAAGCGACGCAGACGCATGACTCACGTGTCCGCGCGAAATGGAGAAAGTCACAGCGACGCGAACACGTGCCTGACGTGAGCGCGTGGATTGGAATCTGCACGAGTGATGCAAATGTGTGGACGACGCGTACACGTGGCAACGAAAAACGCTGGATGACGCAAACGCGTGGACAACGCGGTCGCGTGACTTGCGCGATCTACAGAATTTACAGAAATCGCTGGCATGGATTTTGGGCCGCATTTTAACCCAGTTTTTGGCCCTGAAACGCATATTAGAGCCAGGGAACATGCAGAGACTAAAGACAACTCTCATTCTACATAATTTTAGTTTTAGTTTTTGAATCTAGATAGAGAATTCTACCTCTTCCTCTAGGTTTTTCTTTTACACTCATAGTTTTGAATTTGATTGTTTTGCTTTAGTTACTGGGAAGAGCCTACCTCTGGAACTGATTATGCTAGTTCATTTTCTTTACCTTATTTACTCCTTTATATTTTTAATCCTTATTCAGAGTTACAATTGGGAAGCTTTTATGACTTATTGAGATTTATTAATGCAAGAACTATTTTATTTTTAATTGATCTTTTGATTATTATTTATCATGTCTTCTTTTTATTCTCTCCTTAATTTTGTGAAGTCTATATTTATGATAATGGAGTAGTTCCGTAAATTGATTGGGAGCGGATTAAAAAGAGAACCTTGATTTGGGATACTCAAGAGCTCAATTGTAATTGGTTCGTTGTTGGTTGGCTGGTTAGTCACCAACTCTAATCCTTCCCAAGGGAGAGGACTAGGACCTGTGAATAGAAGTTGACTCCTAACTAGTTGACTTTTCCCTAAATTAGTGAGGGTGAACTAAGTAGAAACAACTACTAATTATTAATTGATCTTGAGAAAATTCTAACAAGGATAGAACGTCTGATTAATCTTCTCCCGGTCAAGGTTTTTATTTGAATTACATAAATTCTCTGATTTAATTTCCTATTTACCAAACTCAAAAACATTTTGGAAAACCTCTGGTTAATAAAATAGCACATCTTTCTTCAACTCATTGGGAGACGACCTGGGACTTATACTCCCAGTATTTTTATTTCTAAAAATTGTGACAACCCCTTTTAAATTGGTGAGGCAGATTTTAGATGGTTAAGAGCTATACGTGCAACGCTGTTTTCCTTAATAATTCTTAATCTGAAAATTTCCACCACTGCCAAGAACCTTATGGAAACACCTACAACTCCTCATAGAGAAATTATCCTAACCATTCTTGGAAGGATCAACAGAAGCCTCAGCAAGGCTTCAACAATAATCAAGGGGGATGTGATGCTAGGGCATCATGGCTTGTTTTTCTATGCTTCTACACCTTTAATTTTCACTAATCATGCTTAATTATTGAGTATTTTTATTTCTTTAATCATAAATTACTTTCAACTCTTTGAGTTTATCTATTTTGCAAAATTTTATGGAAAAAGGAAGTAAAAAACACAAAACAAGGAGCTTCAAGGCAAAGGAAAGCAAAATATTGAAGCACCAACGTTAGAGGGAACGTTGGTGAACCAACGTTGCCACTCCAACGTGCTCGACAAAAGGAAAGGAAGGGAAGGCAACGTTTGAGCCAAAGTTGGTTCTCAAACGTTACCTCAAACGTTGGCCATGGGAAAGTTCATAGTTGGAGCCAAAGTTGGTGCTCCAACGTTGCTAGCAACGTGCTCGATGGTTTTCAAGGTGCCATAGTTGGAGTCATAGTTGGAGTCCAACTATACCTCCAACTATGCTCCTGACAGCCTGACGGGGCCTTCTTCAAACAAGAATAACTTGAGCTTCAGAGCTCCAAATGAAGTTATTCTAAATGATTGGAAAGTAGACATTCAGTGATTTCAAAGCATATATGACACTACATGGTGGAATCTAAGATTGAGGGAGAAAACTTCCCTGAAAAGTGCAAAGATGAACATTTTAACCTGTAGTAAGGCCAGCTGACCTCTGCACCTTCGATCGAGTATAACTCGAGCTGTAGAGCTCCAAATTATGTGCTTTCAACATTGGAAAGTAGACATTTAGGACTTTCCAACAATATATAATAGTATGGGATGGACAACAAGTTTAAGCTTCAGAATTGGATGTTGTTACCAATGCGGTGTACTAACGTCTGGGGTCAAACGTTGGGTCCAATGTTCGGTCCAACTTTGGATACAACTTTGGGTTAAACATTAAAGCAGGCCTGGGAGCATTTCTCAATGTTTGTGACACCAAAAATGGCCCCAATGAATGCCAATACACCCTTGAAGCATGCATTCACCTCTCAAGCAAGCAAGCACACAATTGTCAACCAATCAAGGCACAAGAAGCATCTAGATAAGGAAATTTAATTTAATTGTAATTTGCTTTCAATTTCATTTCAATTTGTAATTTAGAAAAGCCTATATAAAGGCCTTAGCTTTATAGAATTAGAGGGGGGCTGAATTCTAGGAGAACACCATAGAGGAGGGGTTTTCGGACTCCCTCACTCACGCTTTTCTTCTCTTTCCTTTCTTTCTTACATTGTAAATATTTTAGTTATGAATTTCTAACTCTTTCCATTGGGAAAGAGAGCTCTATTGTTTTTCAATGGATTAAATTTTTTTATTGTTCTTTCTCTCTTCCATTCTCTTGATTTGCTAGAAAGATTTCGTTTTTCATTCAAGTGAGCAATTGTCTCGGAAGAGAAATTATTCTTACTTGGGTTTCCTTTGAGCCTTGGAAAAGGGATGAGGAAACCATTCTAGAAATGCTTTCTCACATTGGATTAGGTTGGGGGTTGGATGTATATAGTGACATGTAATCCTACCAATACTTTGATCTATGAAAGTGTGTGGTATAATCAGTGACCAAACTTTATCTCTTTCCATGAGCAATTAGATCAAGGAATTGGGTAATTGTTCAAGCTTAGAGAGATTGAATTTCCAAGGAATTGGGATTCAATCACCTAAGATTGCTAAGAGGTCAATGAGTTGCATGGATTGAGGAAGAGATGAGAGCAATTGATCCGGAGAATTCAATATCTCTTTATCCCAATGCTCTTCTTTTTTGTTACTTTTAGTTATTTACTTTCTTATATTTTACTTTCCCATACTTTACTTTTCTTGCTCTTTTATTTTCTAGCACTTTACTTTTCTTACCATTTACTTTCTTGTATTTTATTGCTTTCCTTTACTTTTACGTCATTTACATTTCCTTGATGCTTATCATCCAATTGTGCTTGTCTAACTAGGCTAATTAATCAACCATTGCTTGCTTAATCCGTTAATCTCTGTGGGATTCAACCTCACTCTATTGTGAGTTATTACTTGAGGACAATGCGGTGCACTTGCCGGTGGAAATTTGTTGAGAGATAAGTTTTCGTGCATCAAATTTTTGGCGCCGTTGCCGGGGATTAATTGTGATTAACAAACTACCGGTTGGTTGATTACCTAGATTAGACATTTTTATTTTATTTTGTTCATTTAAGTTCTTTTAAATTTTTTTATTTTCTCTTGCTAGTAAGGTGTTTGTGTTATTGCTTCACTAAGAATTCCTTATCTCTGATATAAGGAATTTTAATTTTTCTTAGTGATTGTGTTTTACAAAATTCAAATGGAGTTTACTTCACATTCTGATCAATCATATCATATGGGATATTGTCCACCACCACAAAATGATTTAAGTTATTATCTTAATGGTGGCTGGGAATATCACTAAGGAATGATAAAGTATGAGCAATCAAATAAAATGAAAAATCTCCCAGAGCCACAAGGTAGCTCATATTGTTATGACAACTACCAAAATTTTGGCTTGGGAAAGGATTTTAATGCTGCATACCCCATTCATCGTGGAATATCATCCCGAAATTGTCCAACCTATGCACCTCCACAAAATCTTCAAGAATTTGCAATAGAAGAACTCTCCAAGAGATACCTCTTCATTGCCCAACTCAGTGAGTTCTTAAGGCAAAATGTAAGAGAGATGATTGAAGATATGAAAATCTCACGGAGAAATCAAGAAGAGCAAATGAGACAATTGGCACAATATTTTGTTAAGGAACCAACCAATGTCTTTCCTTGGCCAGGGGAAGAATATCATGTAATCAGTCTAAGGAGTGGAGAAGTGCTTCATGAGGGTGAAAATGAGGAATTGGTAGAGCAAGTGAAAGAGATCCTTGTACCAAGTGAGCCAGCATTCCAAGAAGTCCTTGATGAAAAAGACACTCCAACCATCCCACAGCACCCAAGTTTTGAAAACAAAGAAGTGAAGGCAATCAACCAAAGCACTGGAATAAGGATTGTGACTAAGAATCAATTGACTATATCCATGAAAAGGAGAGGGTCAAAGAACAATCCAACCCCTGCTCCAACAAGCAAGTTCACTCAAGCTAACAACAAAAGAAAGCTTGTTGGGAGGCACTCAAAACAGGGGACATCCACTTACTCTTCTCTCCTCTTGAGGTCATTCCTCTTAACAAACTGGAAGAAGAGGAAGAAAATTGAGAACAACATGTCAAGATAATGACATTAAAAGAGCGCTTGTTGGGAGGCAACCCAATCGTAGGTAACATTTTCTTTCCTTGCTTAGTTTACTTTCAATAATTTGACATATGATTGCATTCTAAGTTTGGTATTGTCATGCAACAATTTGAATTTTAATCTTCACTTGGTACTTACAACATTCTAAAATGAGAGTGTCACACTAAGTTTGGTGTTGCCACTTATTTTCCATGCAAAGTACCATGCATACATTACTTATTAATGCAATCACATTGTCTCTGTTTCTTGTACCTTTATTTTATCCTTAATTTTGCTTGCTTAAGCACATGAATTCCTCATGTTTCATTGTGTGAGACACTCATGATCCATCATAGACCCCATCACCACTGTTTCACTTGTTGCTTGAGGATAAGCTATCATTCTAAGTTTGGTGTGGGAAGGGGAAGAATAGGAGAAAAAGGACAACAATAATAAAGATGAACTACAAGGTGGTAAAGTTCCTTTTCCCTCTTACTTGTTTCCAGTATGTTCAATTGCATGATTGTCTATTATTTTCTTTGTATGTATGTGTGATTGTGGCTTGTGAATAAGCATAGTTTGATGTTTGAACTGTAACATGTTGTTGTGACATTATGATTACCATCTTGAATTTTATGAGTTCAAAGCAATTTAGTTTCGTGATCATAAACAAACAAGGTCATTAAAGAAGAAGTTAGCATAGGCATATAAGTATTGGGAAGCTAGCATGACTATTATTGCTCAATTGCATTTGAATTTTATTTAATTGAAGTTTTCATCTAGGACATTTTATGAAATTTTTAAAATCATGAAAACCTTGAAGAAGCAATTGCAAATAAGGCAAGAAAAGAAAAGGGAAAGAATGAGAAAGCTGAAGGCTCTGAGTACCAATGACAATTCATTTGTTAAGTACTTGTGGTGTTTATGTATCAAGCAAAAAACTTGAAAACAAAACACTTAGAGTCAAGGTTAGGCTCAAGTGCAAAAGCACTCCCTCAAAGCTCAAGGCTCTGAGCATCAATGATTAAAGAGTCAAAAAGAGAAGAAACAAAATGAGCTAAAAGAGTCCTCTAATTAAATGCTTGTGGTGCTTATGTATCAAGTCGTAATACTTGAAAACAAAACATTTAGAGTCGTAGCTTTGCCTTTAACTCATGGTGCAAAGCACCCAAAAAAATAAGCTAAAAAGAGAATGAAAAGCTTGCTTCAAGGAAGGAACATAAAGAAAAAGATTTCATAAAGTGAGCTAGATAGAAGCATCAACCATTTGAATTTCTTTTGTGATTGATGCATGCATAGAAAACTAGTTAACCATGAACAGTACACTGCTATTCTTCTCACCTTGGATTGTCAAAACTTATTGCATGATTCTCTCCTTGCTTGGGGACAAGCAAGATTTAAGTTTGGTGTTGTGATGCCAGGGCATCATGACTTGTTTTTCTATACTTTTTCACCTTTAATTTTCATTAATCATGCTTAATTATTGAGTATTTTTATGCTTAAATTATAAATTACTTTCATCTCTTTGAGTTCATCTATTTTGCAGAAATTTATGGAAAAAGGAAGTAAAAAACACAAAATAAGCATGAAAAAAGAAAGGAGCTTAAAAGGCAAAGGAAAGCAAAATATTGAAGCACCAACGTTGGAGGGAACGTTGGTGAACCAACATTGCCACTCCAACGTGCTCGACAAAAGGAAAGGAAGAGAAGGCAACATTTGAGCCAAAGTTGGTTCTCAAACATTACCTCAAACGTTGGCCATGGGAAAGTGCATAGTTGGAGCCAAAGTTAGACTCCAACTATGCCTTAAACTACTTTTCAAGAAACCATAGTTGGAGCCAAAGTTGGACCTCCAACTATGCCTCAAACTACTCCCATAGTGCAACGTTGGAGCCAAAGTTGGTGCTCCAATGTTGCTGGCAATGTGCTCGATGGTTTTCAAGGTGCCATAGTTGGAGCCATAGTTGGAGTCCAACTATACCTCGAACTATGCTCCTGACAGCCTGACGGGGCCTTCTTCAAACAAGAATAACTTGAGCTACAAAGCTCCAAATGAAGTGAGTTCAAATGCATTGGAAAGTAGACATTCAGGGCTTTCCAAGAATATATGGCACTACATGGTGGACAATAAGATTGAGGGAGAAAACTGCCCCGAAATGTGCAAAGATGAACATGTCAACCTGTAGTAAGCGCAGCTGACCTCTGCATATTCGATCGCATATAACTCGAGCTGTGGAGCTTCAAATGATGCGCTTTCAACGGAATTTTAAAGTAGACATTTAAGGCTTTCTAACAATATATAATAGTATGGGGTGGGCAATATGTTTAAGCTTCAAAATTGGACGTTGTTACCAATGCTGTGCACCAATGTTTGGGGTCAAACGTTGGGTCCAACGTTGGGTCCAACTTTGGGTCCAACTTTGGCTCCAACTTTGGGTTAAACGTTGAAGTAGGCCTGGGAGCATTTCTCAACGTCTGTGACACCAAAAATGGCCCCAATGAATGCCAATACACCCAAGAAGCATGCATTCACTTCTCAAGCAAGCAAGCACACAATTGTCAACCAATCAAAGCACAAGAAGCATCTAGATAAGGAAATTTCATTTAATTGTAATTTTCTTTCAATTTCATTTCAATTTGTAATTTAGAAAAGCCTATATAAAGGCCTTAGCTTCATAGAATTAGAGGGGGGCTGAATTCTGGGATAACACCATAGAGGAAGGATCTTCGGACTCCCTCACTCACGCTTCTCATCTCTTTCCTTTCTTTCTTACATTGTAAATATTTTAGTTATGAATTTCTAACTCTTTTCCTTGGGAAAGAGAGCTCTATTATTTTTCAATAGATTAAAATTGTTTTTATTGTTCTTTCTCTCTTCCATTCTCTTGATTTGCTAGAAAGATTTCGTTCTTCATTCAAGTGAGCAATTGTCTCGGAAGAGAAATTGTTCATACTTGGGTTTCCTTTGAGCCTTGGAAAAGGGATGAGGAAACCATGCTAGAAATGCTTTCTCACATTGAATTAGGTTGGGAGGTGGATGGATATAGTGACATGTAATCCTACCAATACTTTGATCAATGAAGGTGTGTGGTATAATCAGTGACCAAACTTCATCTCTTCCCATGAGTAATTAGATCAAGGAATTGGGCAATTGTTCAAGCTTAGAGGGATTGAATTATCAAGGAATTGGGATTCAATCACCTAAGATTGCCAAGAGATCAATGAGTTGCATGGATTGAGAAAGAGATAAGAGCAATTGATTCGGAGAATTCAATATCTCTTTATCCCAATGCTCTTCTTTTTTGTTACTTTTAGTTATTTACTTTCTTATATTTTACTTTTCCGTACCTTACTTTTCTTGCTCTTTTATTTTGCAGCACTTTACTTTTCTTACCATTTACTTTCTTGTATTTTATTGCTTTCCTTTACTTTTACGTCATTTACATTTTCTTGTTGCTTATCATCCAATTGTGCTTGTCTAACTAGGCTAATTAATCAACCATTGCTTTCTTAATCCGTTAATCTCTGTGGGATTCCACCTCATTCTATTGTGAGTTATTACTTGACGACAATTCAGTGTACTTGCCGGTGAAAGTTTGTTGAGAGACAAGTTTTTGTGTATCACAAAATTAAGCTATTACATAGAAATAGTGTCGGTGCTCATTGTGACTGCTTTATGGACAAACTCAGGACAATGCTTTAACCACCCTGAATTTGGACCTCAACTTCCACCAAGCAACTATCCTTCACCAGAAAACCCTAGTATTGACTGGTGAAGTAACTGAGTGGAATCAATCTTGATCCACCACGTTCATGGTTTGAGAAACTAAACCAGTAATTAGCTGCAAGTAGAGAAAAGGAGAAGTTAGGTTATTGGATTAAATTAAATGTTTTAGTAGTGTCAAATATTAATTGAACTATCAATTTGTGTCCCTGGCATCAGGGAAATTTCATACAGTTTTAAGGGTGAACTAAACTCTACCTTTTCCAAAGTGATGCTTGGCTTGCTTTTGGTCAAGTATGTGTAATGTTATCTATGCGTATATTTTTAAAATGAGAGAAAGTGTCGATGAGTTAGATAAGGCTAAGTATAAAAAAAAGATGACTGCCAAATCCAGGGCCGTTTCCTTTGGGATATAGCTTTATCTTCTTGCAAGAAATAGCATTATGACCAATGTAAGTAAATTGCAAAGCAAAATTTCAGACACTTTGGAAGCATATATTAGAAACAAAGCAGGGTGATTGTTGTACCACTCAGTTTTCAGCATTGAATGTTTTAAAGTCATAGCATTCTAAGTCCAATTTCGAGAAGTTGTTAATCTCCCAGACATGCTTGTAGGTCAACACATATTAGAAAATTAAGCCATGCCAAAATTAAGTCATAAATATCTCAGTTAAAAACTATAAGCATGTAACACCTTGAGACCAAGAGAATACGAATTTGAAGCTGATAGCTCAGTCTTAATAAACTCCATGCTATTGAAAACGCCTGCAAGTAACAAACCACATTAGAACAAGCAACATGATCATGAACCAAATGATTAGAAAGTAATTTGTTATGCTTAATATTGTTAGCATAGAGTTTAAGAATTCCATATTATTTGATTAATCTCTGACTTTAAGGAGGAGTCAGGAGTGTATAAAAAATATTGTAACTTTTCAGTCATGTGCACATTTTAACGAACATATGGTGGGCAGCAAGAAATTTACATCATATTGGGGAAAGGAAATCCACCCATTTTCAAAAATCAAAACTTCTGCAATTGCTTCAAAGTATGAGGACAGGAATTTAAGGAAGTTGAGTAAGAAAAATAAAAACTAAAAAGAAAAATTAACTCACTATTAGAAGAGGAGTAGAATAGTGTTGTCGATGTCGGTGTCAGTGTCGGCGGTTATTATTATTAATATAAGGAACTCACCTTGAAGTTACAGTGAAGCTGATGAGAAATTTCTTGCAATAATAATCCTATATAATGCTAATTGTTACTTCCTGGATTTCTTTGGTGCTCTACATTAAAAAACACCATATATAAATTGCCGTAGGTAGAGCACTAGGTGCTGTTCCCACTTTCTCTCTAGGACCCTAAACCTTTCAAATACATAAGTGTAAAAATTTTAGTTATACAAAACGAATTTCTTGTTTTTTATTATTATAAACAAGTCTAAAACATTGAAATAAGTGAGTAGTGAGTGACAAATTCATGTACAAGTAAACTTGGAATACTTTATTAGGTTATAGACAGTAAAGAAATTAACATTGCAATTTGGAAATGATAATTTGGTTTTGGAACCCAACTTGGTCTCAAATAAAATGAACTAAAATTAATAAATAAATAAATTTGCTTACTGTGCAATCATCTGATGTCGTTGCTAATTTACCAATCTCAGAGTGGTTCCTATAATGTAACTATTGTTAGAAGTTCAAATTAAAATGAAGAGAACTAAAATTCTAAACCACACTAGAATTCCTATTTACCAGTCAATTGTTGTAACCTTCACATCATGACTTTTCAAAATAACAGGCATTACTTGGGGCTTGTTAACCTAATTTTTGGAAGTTTTCAATAAAGTCACATCACAATTGCAACCTATCTTAGTAAAATAAATCATAAAAAATATAAAATTGTTACCTGCCATACATAAACATTTCCATTACTAGAATCACTGACTATTTGAGATGCATATGGGCTAATGGCAGCCTGAAATTGCGCAGATCAACAAGAGGTAAAAAAATTAGGAGAATAGGATGCAAAATATCTGTGAATACTTGCTTTGTTTAATCTACCTTGACAAAAAATGATTCTGTGGGACATCTGAAAGGCCCTTGTCAAGTTAAAAGATGTTATAGAGATAAATGCTGCATAAAAAAGGTTAATATATTTTTATATTTTACTTGTCCTCTCAGCCCTATTAAAATTCTTCATGGATAAAGTGTTAATGGATGAAGTTACCAATTATCCATGCAGGATGCTGAAAGGAAAAGACCACTTTCATCTTGGGACAAGCTAGGTATGTCATATAATCTTTCCTGAAATAACAATGAAGATTACGATCAAAAACTTGATCTATCATTTTAAGCTTTTTGAATAATAATAATAATAATAATAATAATAATAATAATAATAATAGTGACATGAAAAGCTGAACATAGCTGACAATTTCTAGTATTTTTCACTCCTCTATTTTTCTGTCAAAATACATAAAACACCTATGTATAGTTAAATTATAATTATAACTAACCAAATATAGAGTTCAATTTTTATTTTCTAGTTGTCTATCTCCTTTGTGAAACATATATACATCCATTGTACTGAATCAATAAATCAACGGAATCAATAAATCAACTGAACGAAAACTTAGCTAAAACTTACAATTTGTAACCAGATGAATGGATTTCAATTATTTATGAATAAATGAAAATAATAGCAGTAACGGGAATCAGATGCAAAAGAAGGAAAGGGTTTGAAATTTGTGCTTATAGAGATCTTCCCGCGTGGAGAACTGGTGGCGAACGGTGGGCTTACTCTTGAATCTTCTCCTTCTCATCGCGGTTCCGATTAATTCACTCACGAACACTATGATCAGATTAGAATAATGCTACTCTTTTTCTGCAAGAAATTTTTTGGAACAAAATAAAAAGGAAATTGGAACAAGCATGAAACGGAAAAGAAATAATCAGAATTAAAAATAATCAAACCCTAGAATTAGATTAAGATTAAGAAAGGTTGAAGGAGAATAAGGACTTGTTTGGATTAGCTTTTAAGAAAAGATCTTTTTTTGAGTTATTTTTTTTTAAATATCTTATAGAAAAGTAAAAGTAATTTTATGTTTGGATATCTCATGTAAAAAGGTCTTTTTATCTATCAATTATATTTGGGTATAACAATATAAAAGTACTTTTTTGTTTATTTATTACATGAAAAACCTTTTTTTAAAGAAAAAAGATCTTTTAAAAAAAGATGTAAATTACAACTTTTTAAAAAAGATCTTTTTTTTTTATTTTACTAGTGCTTTTACTTTTACTACTAAAAATTTGCCAAACATGTTAAAAAATAAAAAAAAATCTTTTTTTAATAAAATAATAGCGCCCAAACATGCAATAAATCACAGTCCACATAAAGAAAGAAGAAGAGATTGTGATGGAAAATAATTTTTTTATTCTCAATTTCAAAGAGAATAGCGATTGTGAGCACCGATTAGAAGTACAATGGTTCGTGAGAGGGTTTTTTGGAAAATAGCATATTGAGTGTGTTTTTTGGTGACTAGCATATTGAGTGTGTTTAGAAATAGGAATAGGTAACCATTTTTTAAACTTCTTAAAAAAATTAAGTATATTTACTAACGTTTTATTGTAAATGTTATCTAAAATACAATTTTATCTATATTGCTAACATTTTAATAAATATTAAGAGATAAATGTTACGAAACGTCTAAAATATAGTAGTGGGATTGAAGGAGTGAGAAAAAGTGTGTAAAAGTGAATAATTTATGAAGAAATGAAGTTTGGAATATTTTACAGCCATGCGTACGTACAAGCATTCGTGCTTACGCATAACTGCAGCTTTTACATTTATGCGTACGCACAGGAATTGATACGTATGTTCGAGTGCATTTTTCTACAACCTTGCGTATGCATGCCTGACCATGCGTACGCACAAATGCGATCACGTGACTCATTAATAAGAAGACACTGGGGGCAATTTCTGGAATTGCTAAAGCCCAATCCAACTCATTTCTGAAGCTATTTGAGGCCAAATTCAAGATGGAACAAAGGGAGAGCAATTAGGTTTAGTTAGAGACATGCTTTAGGTCATATTCTAGAGAGAGAAGCTCTCTCTTCTCTCTAGAATTAGGGTAGATTTAGGTTAAAATCCTCTTAGGTTTAGGTTTTATTTCTTGTCTTGATTTAGTTTTCATTGCAATTTCTTATTACTACATCCTTGATTTCTTAGTTTTACTTGTTATTTCTTGTATTTGGTTACTTTTATGTTATTGAACTCTTGTTGATTTCCATGTTCTTTAATGCAATTGATGCCTTTTTATGTTTTTTTTTGTTATTTAATTGAGTTGTTATCATTGTTATCTTGCATTTGGTAGCTTTATATTTTATATTTCTTGCTATTTTAATATGCTTTCATTTTATGCCTTCCAAGTGTTTGATAAAATGCTTGGTTGGATTTTAAAGTAGATTTTTGTGCTCTTGGCTTGGGATGGTGACTTGGAGACTCTTGAGTTGTTAAATTCTAATGTGGATTGATAACTTTCATTAGGAGTTGACTAGGACTTGTGAACTCAAGTTAATTGTATTCACTTAACTTTTCTTCATTTATTAAAGGTTAACTAAGTGAAGGCAATAGACATTTACCATCCCAATTGATGATGATAATAAGGATATGAATTCCAATTCTCCACCCTTGTTAAGACCTTTCTTAGTTGTAGCTTTATTTTCTTGCTATTTACATTTCTTATCTCTTATTACAAAACCCCAAAATATTTCATAACCAATAATATGCACATTTTTTCTGCAATTCCTTGAGAGACGATCCGTGGTTTAAATACTCTCGGTTTTTATTGGTTTGCACTTGTGACAAACAAATTAAAATTTGATTGAGGGTTGATTGTTGGTTTGGATCTATACTTCAGCGGAATTATTTTGTGAAAATTCCTAACCGACAATTTCCCTCCATCACTTAACTTAGAACAAGTGGAATAAACCACACTGCTGCTACTACCTAAGCATGTCAATCACTAATCTGGAGCAAGTGGGAGGAACCACAACCCTTACTACTACCCGGGTATCTCAATCACTGACCTAGAGCAAGTGGGACGAACCACAACCCTTGCTACTGCACAGGTATCTAATTTCAAAATTCATTCTCAATATCATTTCAATTCATTCATATTCATTCATCATCATCTCATAATATCATAATCATTCTCATCATGTCTCATTCATCATTTATAATATCTAATCAAGTCAATCATTCACTTCTCAAATCTCCTTTGATACCAAAACTAGCTCCATTAATACCCTTACCCCTATTTTGTAGCCTAAAACTTAGCTATCGGACCCTAAACAGAGTTTTTAGAGTTTTGGAAAAATTGGAGTAATGTTTGATAGTTCAAAAATTGTGAATTCTCAACAAAATGGTAGTTTTTGAGGGTTACAAGCTTGTCAGGAAGGTCAAACAGTTAAAATAGAGTTTTAGTGTAAAACAGAACATCATGCATACGCATCATACTGTGCGTACACACGCATTAGACGACGCATCATGGTGTGCGTATGCACAACTTACAAAGTCCCTAGGGTGTACGTATGCACATCCCCCTCATGCGTACACACGAGTTTCACCAACGGCGGGTCTGTGCGTGCACACGAGAGTGTGCGTACGCACGGACACCAGAAATCCTGGTTTTCTACAAAATATATTTTTAAACCCAAACTTCAAACGTACAAAACTTTTTCGTTAAAAATAATTTTTCATTTGTTCTTCGAATGTCATAAACTTCACGGACCCAAAATTTTCTTTTAAAATAAGTTTCACAAAATTTTGGGGTCCGAAAGCCAAGTTGTGGCCCGCCAAATTTGGTCAAAAATCATGATTTATACCAAAAACTCAAGCATTACCATGAATCATCAAACACTAATCCATTATTTCTCAACCATTTAGTCACCTATAATACCAATACTTCACTATCAAGTTAACATCATAACCATCACATTTATATACATATATACAATATTTACCCCAACTCCAACCATTTCACCATCAAATTCAATATCATACTTTATATTCAACACCAACCACACCACAATCACCTCAACATGTAATTTATCAATAATACTCACTAGTTTCCAACTACAAGTCACATCAAACTCAACATTCATTTACTATATCCACTAAACATGAACCATTCACATAATTTAGCTTATTCTATGGTCAACTAGCCTATGTTTTGACGTGAAATTATACATTAACTACGAAAAACCAAAACCATACCTTGGCCGATTTCTCCCTAAGCCAACAACACCTTAAAACCTTCTTCTCCACACAAGCTTCCAAAGGTTCCAAGCTCCAATTCAGTTAGTCCAGCCACAATTGCTCCAATTCAAACATTTAACACTACAACAAAAACGCCATTTAGCGGCGGTTCCCGGAGCCGTTTAGCGGCAGTTTTGAACCGCCGCAAAATATTTCGTGGCGGTTTTATGAAACGCCGGAAGATAGGGCGCGGCAAAACGGATAGCGGCGGTTTTATTCAACCGCTGGAATAACCGCCGCTAAACATCTATCAATTTTGCGGCGGTTTGCAACCGCCGCTAAATAACAAATAAACGAAAACAACATTTGTTTTGCGGCGGTTCTAAACCGCCGCCAAATTTTAGTATTTCCGTTCATAGTTATTAGAATCGGACCGGACCGTCCGGTGGTCCAACTGACTCAATCGTTAAACCCGCGCTTCCACCATTAGACCCTCAATCGTTAAACCCGCGCTTTCACCATTAGACCCACAACGTGTGGATCACTGTAGAATATCAACTTTGCAAAGCCTTCCACAAACGAAGAAGGTAGGGCTCGAACTTGGAACCTGGAGGAAAGAAAAGCTTTAACAATGTCATGTTACCACCAAGCCAAATGTCTCTTCGATGTATATAGCGCTAATAATTATATATATCATATGAACACATTTAATTGCCACATAGATTTTTGTTGTATACTTTATATATCTGATCATTGTTATTATAGGCACCTTATATATTGGGTAAAATTCACAATTAAATCAAATGGAGGACTAAATTACACAATTCTACCAAATTGAAAAACATTACCAGGATCTCCCAAAAGCATATTCTTATGTAATTCGAATCAGTCTCATTTGAATTAGACAAACAAACACTACTTTGAATTAGTCCTATTCGAATTAGTAGTAATGCTTGTAATTGGAATTTGTCCAATTTGAATTATGCTTGCATATAGTCTTATGGTAGTTCGAACCAGGGTGATTCGAATTATGCACGTTAGGTCGTCCCTAGTAATTCGAATGAGTTTGCTTCGAATTAATTTTGGACCATAGTAGATCGAATTAATTTACGTCTATTTATATATGATCCAAGCATATATAAAGAGTACAATAAAGAGTACATCTAATAATATCCATAATAAATTCAATAAAGAGTATATTCAATCATAAATAAAAAAAACAATAATTATAAATATTTTTTATAAATTATTAAAAATAAAATATTTTCTAAAAATATTTATTAAGATTTAGAATTTAGTCTTTAATATTTAAAATTAGTAAAATATTTGTCAAAAATATTATATTTTGTTGGTCAGTTAGCATTATTAAATCTATTAACCATAATAATATGTAAATAATTGATTAGTTTTCATATAAAAATATTTTTATTCTATTTAGTATTTAATTTTGATAAAACATTATTTTATTTTAAATTTAGTTATTATGAATTCTTATATCTAAGAATACAAGCTAAGATTGTTATTTAAAAAAAATTTAAATTTTTTATTTTAATAAATGCCCAACAAATCATTAAAATAAAAAAATGATAATTTAAAATTATAATTTTTGTAAAATTATAACGTTTTGAATTTTTAATGACTTGTAGAAAATATTTTTAATTATTATTTTTAGAAAATGTTTGATTTTGAATTAGTCCAAAGTATGATTTTATTTTCTTCTTTTACATCTATGTTTGAATGTAAATTTAAATGTCAATAAAGTAAACAAGAAAATCTTATTGGTAAATTTATTCACATGAATTAACATATATAGCTTATTTAACTTGTGAATTTTTTATGTAAAACGAATGTAGAAAAAGTGTTACGAGTTTAAGTAACAATGATTTAAATATATGTAGCTTAAGATAGTACTGTTATTTAACTAGATTATACACAGATGGTTATTAATAAAGAAAACATTGCAATATGTGGTAATACACATTTTGCGGCGGTTTAAACAAAACCGCCGCAAAATGTAAAAAATAACTTACCCGACGGTACATATAGCGGCGGTTTTCGAAAAGATGTCACTAAATGCAAGCCTGATTGAAATATAGCGGCTTTTCGAGAAAAACTGCCATTAAATGTAGTCCTGATTGCCGCCCCAACCAATAATCGCCGCTATATGTGCCGGGTGCCGCAGGTTGCCGTTTTGCGGTAGTTTTATATAACCGCCGCAAAATTTCCGCTGCTATCTGCCAGAATTGTTGTAGTGTATTAATTAGGTAGAATCAGGTTTGAGTGTTGAATAAACTCTATCCACTCAATTTGCACTCTTAATATATCATGTGAATATTCAGCCCCAACCTTTAACCGCCGCTATATGTGCCGCAATTTGTCTTTTCGCGGCACATTTACAAAACCGCCGCAAAATAAACGTCGCTATCTTAAGGATTTGTTGTAGTGACCTTTCATTTAAATTCAATTTCACATGCACACAATCTAATTTCAATTAATTTCACAATAATCTACAAAAGGTTCACTAATTCACTAATTTACAAGGGTTCAAAGATTCCTTACCTTACTCACTCAAAATTGAAATGAAACCCATTTATAATCCACGATAGAGTACCCCCTAAATAATCAAAATCACAATAATTCAACATCACCAAAACCAAAAACGAAAATTATAGGGGAGGGAGAACTGGGCACGAATTTCAGATATTCGTACCACTTTGTTCAGTTAGAATCGAGTAGGATTCTGAGATGAATGCATGACCACAAACGGCTCATCAATCGAATTTCCGAATTAAAAATTACGAAGGATTGAAGTTTGGAGGTGATTAGGGCTCTTGTTCTTCACTTCACCACCGTTTCCTTACTCTCTATCTCTATCACTTTGAGATTATATGTGCTGAACAAATGTAAAGGGGAAAGCTTTATGGGTTGGGCTTGGGCCCAACATGAGCCCAGTTCAACCAGTTTAGCCTATTGACCCATTTTTGGGACAAAATCTTTAAAATTAGTGTTAAATTCGTATTTCAAATATTTCTACTTTTCTAAACTATAAATTTTAATTTTTTAATTTCTCTAAATAATAGTTAATTTATTAGCTAATTATTTATTAATTCCTCAGGGTCAGGGCTTACAATTATGTGTGGGCTTGGATTCACTTGGGTTCGGTTCACTTGTTTTAGTCCGTTGGCCCAATTTATGGCCAAAACCTTTAAGATAAGCGTATTAATTTGTACCCTAAATATTTTTATTTCTCCAAATTATAAATATTAAATCTCTAATACTTTTTAGCTCTTATTTAACTTATTTATTAGTTGTCAATTAATTATTTAGTATTTTGTGAAGTTTTACCATCAAACCCTTAGATTTTTGAGGCATTGGACTTTTACCAACGTTTGTGTTACTCAGGCCGATATTCTCGCTTCTACTTTGTCCACCATTGCTCGCGCAAGTCTTTTCCTCTAAGGCAGAATACTCTCCTATCGATTCATTTTTACATCCCACAGCTTCGATAGATCGCTAGCCCCATTCACCTTCGGCACAAGAGTGCTCGATCAATGAGATATTACTCACTCTTTCAAGGGTGGTTGCTTCTTGGCAAACCTCCTGGGGACACTAGAAGAAGATTCACAGTCAACGGGCAGCAAATGAAGCACTATCTCAAAAAAAAAAGTAGACTGAGAAAAATTGGTTCAACTTCTATCATAAAAAATGTGCTATGAGTCAAGCTAGTGATGTTAAAAGAGTGTTTATTGAGAAGTAACCCAATCATAGTATCTTTTTCTTTAAGTCTAATAATTTTTTTAGATGTTTCATTGCTTTTTCTTTTTTTTCTAGTTAATTTCATATGAAAGAACTAGCATAAGTTGGCATGCAACGTCTTAGAAGAGCAAGCAAAGTGGCGTGCAACGCCTTCAAGTCCTACAAGGAGTGGCGTGCCACACCAAGAAAGAAGGCATGTAATGCCTTCGAGCTAGCATCAAAGTGGCGTGCCACGCCAAGGAGGGAGGCGTGGAACCCGTTTAAATGAAGCACTAAGTTGGCATGTAATGCCATGGATAGGGCGTGTAACGCAGTGCTAGCCAAGGAAGAAGGCGTGCAATGCCTTCTAAGGATTCCCATGTTGGCATGTAACGCCACCCCTTTGGCATGCAACGCCATGAACCAAAATAGATTGTGTAACGCCACATGCATGTTCATTATATTTGGCTCAAAAGCTTTCCTTCATGGTGTGTTGCATGCATGCATGCATTTAATTTTTTTTATTTCTTCCTTACCCACTCAGCTCCTTGTAAAGCACCCCTGACGTGCAACCAATTTCCTAGCCTCTAGATTGTCACCTTTACATGCAACCAATCTTTTGCTACATGCTACACCCATACCCTTTTCCCAAATATTCCATTTTGTCACCTAGCTTTTCGTCTCTTCTTAATACCCTCTAAACACATGCAAACCACAAGATGCACCACTCATTCCCACCCACACACTACATCATTCTCCTTTATAAAGGCTGAAGCTACTCCACCAAAATCCCATCACTTCTACACCTAACATACACTATCATACACACACCTCATACCCCTAAACACCTTTCACCTATAGCCTATAACCATAACCTATGGCCTGAAGTTTCCCGTCTGTTTGTTTGGAGACAAACCAGGTTCCTAAGTTTCGTGTTGTAAGATGTCATCCTCTAGGAAACAAAAAGGGAAGGAACTGGCTACTTCCTCATATGACACAATGAGGTTCCGTTCCAAGGACCATCAACGACACTTAATAGTTTGATAACTTCTAAAAGATTATCTCAGAAATAAAGTTTGATCTACAAACCTCATCAGTACCCCAAAATTCAAGCTGAGATCACAAGGAGGAATTAGAGGACCTTTTACAACTCACCCAAGAAGGTGGCCTCTTAATGATTCAAAAATTTTATGCCAACTTATGGAGGATCGACGGGGAGATGGATGATGACCCTAACAGCCAGAGTTGTGAGAGGTAAGCAATGGACTTTGGCTCTTAAAACATTCTAAAGGTTCTCCGCTTGCAAGCCCCTCATTTTTCTTCTTACCCTTCAACCGTAACATATGAATCAAGGTTGAGAACAGACCCAAAGTATGATGTGGTAATCCTTGATATATGCATGCCTAACACACAATGGAAGCTTGAGTTCATCGAACACTCAATAATCTCCTTATCAAAGAATTCTGGGGTCACTATTGAGAGGGCAATACTAATTCATTCTATAATAAAAGGAGAAGAGGATCATCCCCAAGGGCATATATCACATCGCTGGGAGCCTAGATCCAAGAATAAGGCTGGCATTTCCAAGCCTAATTCACTGTCTCTGCCAAGCTGCAAGAGTAGTGATTAAACAAGAAATTCTTATCCCAATAAACAGACCAATCACTACAATAAGCATGAAAAGAATAAGAAGGATGTGCCCCCATGAGTAAGCTCAAGAAAAAGAACCAAGGAAACAACTGCTTCCTCTTCCTCCTTCTGCACCATAGTTTCTCCTCCCCTTGAGCCAGAATCTCAAGCAGGGCCGAGTCAAACTCAATCCCAAGAGATTCACTTGCAACAATTCTACAAGGAATTTCAGGAGTTTCACTGAGAACCCAACAAAACTATATGGATACATTGACTAGACTCAATTTTCTCTATATGGCTGCACATAACTCGCACTCAGAACAAGTTCCATCATACTTAAAGATTAAAGCCAGGTTGGACAAGCTGACAAGGAAAGGGAACTTGAGAGAAAGAGACAGGAAAAGGCCCTAAAAATGCAAGCGTGGCGTGCTAGGACGAAGGAAGTAACCGTAGAGACTAAAGACGAGGAAGAAGAAAGTAGTGATGAGGACGAATAAGTAAAGTGAGTGAGATGACCTCTTTTTATTTTTCGGTGGTTATGTGTTGTTTCCTTATTTTGTTTTTGTTTATGTGTTGTTTCCTTATTTTGTTTTATTTTTCTCTTTAAGCTTAATTCTTGTAATGTCCTCCAAGCACTCCAATAATCTTGAAAAGGAATTCTGCTTAATGGAGAAAATTGAATAAATTAGATTTCCCTAAAAGAGTGATGGTCAGTAGCAAGAATGATCATATTCTATGGACTTAGAATATCTAAAACAATCTTGAAAGAAAGGGAGGCAGAATGTCCATAACAAAAAGTTTAGAGAAATATATGAGTTTTTGAACATCCAAAGATCCTTGAATCAAAAAGAAAAAGGAAAAAGAGAAAGAAAGAAAGAAAAAGATCCAAAGATCAAAAGCCCAAACTTATAAACGGATTTATCTCGATATAGAATTTCACAAATGAGATCTCGTTGTAAGTATAGTTTCTAAACCAACTAAAATCTTTTCATACAAAAATTTGTTTGTCACAAGTAACAAACACCTAAAAATATAAACCGAAGTATTCACACCTCGAGTCGTTCTCCCTAGGAATTGCAATAAAGTGTTCTTGTTATTGGTTAGAGGTATGTTTTGGGATTTTTGGAATAAGAGACAAGAATTGTAAATTACAAAGGAAATAAACTAATAATTATGAAAGCTCTTCGTAAGTTATGAGAACTAGAAGTCCTATCCTAGCTATCCTTATCAATTGTGATGATAATTGTTCATTGCTCCCACATAGTTAACCCCTAACCATGGAGGAAAGTCAAGTGGATGAATTAACTTGATTCCACAAGTCCTAGCCAACTCCTAAGGAAAGACTAGCTTTAGTGGCATTCAAGTCAATTAGCAATCTCTAATTATCAATCAACAAGAGAGTTTAATAACTTAAGTGTCACTAATTACTCTACCTAGGCCAAGAGGAACAAAATCTAACTCATAACTAAAAGAGGTATTTCAACAAATACATAGAAGGCAATAAAGGTAAACATTATTAATTTCAAGAATTAAAAGAATCTACAACTACAAAAGAAAGAGACTAACAATAGAAAGGCAAAACAATTATGAAACAACAAAGAACTTACCAATTGCATTGAGAAGAAATATAGATATACAAAAGAATTCGTAAACTACAATTAACAATGCAAAGAAACTACAAGAGAAGTATAATGCTACAACTACAAGAGAAGAATTAAAAAGGAAAAGGAAAATTGAAGCAAAAGAAGAGAGAGATATAGATCTAAAACTAGGAACCCTAATTCTAGAGAGAAGAGAGAGCTTCTCTCTCTAGAAACTAACTAAACCCTCATGAAAACTAAACTAAAACTAATTAACTAACTAGATGGTTCATCTCTCTTCAATCCTTGGGTTAAATAGCATCAGAAATGAGTTGGATTGGGCCCAAAATGCTTCAGAAATCATTGGCCACGAGTTGCCTTTAGTGAGTCACGTGAGCTTCCCACACGTACACGTACATCACGCGTACGTGTCCCTAAACGCCAAGAAAATATGACAAAGCTTATATCATTTTGAAGCCCCGGATGTTAGCTTTTCAACGCAACTAAAACCGTCTCATTTGGACCTTTGTAACTCAAGTTATGATCGATTAAGTGCGAAGAGGTCAGGATTGACAACTTTGCGATTCCTTCATTTATTCATGAGTTCTCCATTTCTACATGCTTTTTCTTCATTCCCTCAATTCCAATATTTGCCTCCTAAACCTGAAATCACTTAACAAACATATCAAGGCATCTAATGGAATCAAGGTGAATTAAATTTAGCTATTTTAAGACCCAAAAAGCATGTTTTCATTCTTAAGCACAATTAAAGGAGAATTTACAAAATCATGCTATTTTAGTGAATAAATGGGAGACAAGTTGACAAAACCCTCTAAATTCAACACAAGATAAACCCTAAAAATGGGGTTTATCACAAACAGATTTAAAATATAATAAGGCTCTAAGCAGCAATGATTCGAGCCCAAATATGTGCCTGTGGTGATTATTGTTCAAAAAACAGACTTGGGTGAATTAAATCCGAGGGGTGCCTCATCATCCGATAATTTGGACCAACTGGCTCGGGAATCGAAAGCCTATGATCAAGAGTCGGCTTTAAACAAATACTTAATAGTCCAAAGAGGCATTGAGCATCAATGTTTGGGAATGTAAAAACCTAGTTAAGTTCTTGTAGTGCAACTGTGTTAAGGAAAGGCTTGGGTAATTAGATCCATGGGATGCTTTATCACCCAATAACTTGGGCCAACTGGAGTTGGCCCAAATTTATCGATTGAAAGCCCACAATCATGAGCTACCTTGAGACAAAGCACCTATTTGATGCACAGATGTTAACAGAATGCTGACGTGGATGATGAGCGGATATTTTATACACTTTTTGGCATCATTTTCATATAATTTTCATTATGTTTTGTTTAAGTTTTATTATGTTTTCATAGGTTTTAGTGAAAAATTCACATTTTTGGATTCTACTTTGAGTTTGTGTGTTTTATGGTGATTTCAGATCTTTTTTGGCTGAAAATGAGGAGCTTGAGCAAAGTCTGTTTCAGAGACAGAGAAAGGACTACAGATGTTGAAAGGATCTGACCTCCATGCACTCAAAGGTGCTTTTCTGGAGCTACAGAAATCCAAATGGCGCGCTCTTAACGGCTATGGAAAGCTAACATCCAGGGCTTTCCAGAAACAAATAATAGTTAATACTTTGCTTTGAAAATAAAGGCCCAAAACTGGTGTTCAATGTCAGTCACCAGCCCCATTCCTAGCATCCAGCACCCACAGGGGAGCAGCTGGCGTCCAACGCCCAAAACAGAGTCCCAAGCCAGCGTTCAACACTCCAAAGGGGTACTAGCTCATGAGAGACACCCAAGCTTAGCCTGAACACTTACCAAGTGGGCCCCATAAGTGAACTTTCGCACTACAAGACTAGTTTATCTTATTTTTATAATTCTTAGTTAACAGATTAGTATATATATACAAGAGTTCACCTTTGTTAAAAGACTCTTGCCAACTTTTACGTCTTCCTCATTGTATTTTTCTGTCAGCATGATTCACTAACCTCCTAAGGTTAAGGTTAGGAGCTCTACTAAGTTTAATGGATTAATAATATTACCATTCTAGTTGAATATGTCTGATTCTATTCTAGTCTGATTCTATTCTTATTCTATTCTCTTATTCTAGTTTAAGGTTAAGGTTAAGGTTTTCATGTTTAAATGTCTCTCTTATGAGTAGAGGTATTGATTATTTGCAACAATATCAATGAGTTCCATAGCTTCATGGTACATGAAACTAACTCCGCATGTTTGGCACAAATAGACCGGCAAGTATACCAGGTCGTCCAAGTAATACCTTAGGTGAGTGAGGGTGGATTCCACGGAGATTGTTGGTTTGAGCAAGCAGTGGATACCTTACAAATCTTAGTCAGGCGGAAAGAAAATATAGTTGTCACGAGAAAACGCATAAAATAGATAAATAAATAAAACGTAACTGGATAGGTGTGAAATCTATGGTAGGAGAATGATTGATGCTTCAGAGATGCTTCTTCCTTCTGGATCAACTTTGCTCACCACCTACCCCAACAACTGATTGATTTATTCCATGGCAGGCTGTATATAATTAATGCCAGGTCAAGGTCATTAACCTCCTCTGCTTCAGATCAAACACCCGGTCAGTGGTCATCCAATCTGAATGAGGATAAAGCTCTAGCACTCTGTTTCCTTGGTGATCCTACTCAAAATGCCATAGACAAGGTCGGATCTTCTAGATCAGAAAACGCTGCTCTTTGGGTTCTAGCCTATACCACAAAGGCCCTAATCGCCTCGCACCTTGGCTGAACTGATGTCTCGAGGAGTCCCTAACAAAGCTGGGGATTAGCCGTCTAAGACATGTATAATCAAGCTGGTGGTTCAATACTATCCCGTCAAGGACTCGCAAGAACCCTTGTGGAATTGGGATGATGGTCAAGTTACACTCCCAATCCATTAGGATGAAGAACTAAGATACATCTTAGAATAGAATCAAGCATAAATTGAAGTGGAATAGTGATATTATTAATTCATAAGAATCAGCAGAGTTCCTAACCTTAACCTTAGGAGGTTAGTGACTCATGCTGTACAAAGAAACAATATAATTCAAAAATAAGGCATAAAGTCCGAGGTAGAAGATCCTAAACAAGGGTGATTTCCTCCTATATATACTAATCTGCTAACTAAGAATTATAGAAATAAGATAAACTAGTCTTGTAGTGTAAAAATCCACTTTTCGAGCCCATTTGGTGAGTGTTTAGGCTGAGCTAAGGGTGTCTCCACATCCTAGGAATAAGATGAGAGTAACCCGTGACAATCATCTTTGTTCTATACATGGGTTCCATGTGAGTCCTAACCTGGATAGTGTTGAACCAAAGCTAGAGATTGCATTGTGGATTCCAATAGTGTACCTGAGCAACTTTGGATACGTGACATATAATCTCGTTGACTTGGGTAAGTGAGGTCTCTGTGGCGTTAAAGCTAGAGTCAGAGAAGTAGCACTTTCTGATCTGAAAGATCTGCTTTGTTTGTGGCACCTTGAGTAGGATCGTGAAGGAGAGTGGAGTGCTTAGAGCTTCAACTTCTGCTACAGTGAGAATCCTAGAGGTGGCTTGATGAGAGGATATGAGTCATCTCAACATGGTGGATTGCTACAGTGGAGGAGGTTAACTTGATGAGAGGACATGAGTTATTCAATTACGGCTGCCATTGAAGGAATCAGAAAGTTATTGAAGTAGACAGTAAGAAAAGTTAATCTGGAAAGACAAAGCATCTCCAAAGCCTCAACCGTTCTATCACCATTGATTTCTCATCTATCTAGTAAAGTTTTATTTATTTATTTTGTTTTATGTGATTTTCGTGACAAACTATAATTTCTATCCGCCTAACTAAGATCTGCAAGGTAACCACTACTTTCTCAAACCAACAATCTCCGTGGGATCAACCCTCACTCACCTGAGTTATTACTTGGACGACCTAGTATACTTGCCGGTCTATCTGTTCAAAACGTGTGGAGCCAGTTTTGTGCACCAAGTTTTTGGCGCCGTTGCCGAGGATTGTTCAGATTTAACAAAGAATCGGATTATCTTGTCGCATAGATTAGGTACTTTTTACTATTTTGTTTGAGTCTTTTGTTTTCTTTTCAAAAAATTTTTTAAAATAGTGTCTTTTATTTGAGTCTAGTGTCAATTCTTAAGTTTGGTGTCCCTTGTGTGTTTATCTTTTCTTTAAAATTTTTGAAAATTGTTCCTAGTGTTCTTTCTTGGTGTTCAAGGTGTTCTTGTTTCTTTTCTTGTTTTGATCTTAAAAGTTTTAAGTTTGGTGTCTTTTGGTATTTGTTTTCTTAATTTTCAAAATTGGTATCTTTTGATCTAAAAATTTTAAGTTTTGTGTTTTTTGGTTGTTCTTCTCTTTCTTTATTAATTCAAAAAATAAAAAATATCTTTTCTATCTTTATTTCAAAAAAATTTTTCAAAAATTTCAACAAAAATTTAAATTTTAATTTCAAAATCATTATCTTATCTTATCTTAATTTCAAATTTCAAATTTTAAATATTTTCTTTCTTTCAAATTTTAAAATTCAAAACTTTTTTTCAAATTTTTATCTTATCTTTTTATCTATCTTTAGGTTTCAAAAATATTATCTTATCTTATTTCAAATTCAAATTTCAAATTCAATTTCAAAATTTAAAATTTTAAAATTCAAATTTCAATTTTCAAAATCAAATCTTTTTCAAAAATCAAATTTCAAATCTTCACCGTATCTTATCTTTCAAACTTATTTTCAAATCTTTATCTTATCTTATCTTATTTCAAATTCAAATTTTAAAATAAAATCTTTTCCAAATCTTTTCAATTTCTATCTTATCTTTTCTAATTTTAAATTTCAAAATTAATTCTTTTTCAAATCTCTTATCTTATCTTATTTTCAAATCTTTCTTAATTAGTTACTTGTTTTCTCTTTCTTCTTTTTCAAAACTTTCTAACTAATTCCTCTCTCTTCTATTTTCAAAAACTTCTTATTTCTTTCTCTCTCTTCTTTTTCAAAATTCATCTTGCAATTTTCAAATCTTTTTAGTTACTTAGCTTTTAATTTCTTTCCTATTTTCGAATTAAATAAATAAATAAAATAAAAACAAAAATATTTTAATTCTAATTTCTCTTTTTATTCTTAATTTTTGAATTCTTTACCCTTTTTTTTCGATTTCTTCATCTCATTCTTCTACCCTCATTCTTCTTTCTTCTTCACATCTCACAGGGAGTTCTTTATCCTTTGACATAGAGCCCCCATTCTTCTTCTTTCTTGTTTTCTTTTTCTTGTTTATGAGCAGGAATAGAGATAAAGAACCTCTCTTTGATCTTGATCCTGAACCTGAGAGGACTCTAAGGAAGCATTTACAACAAGCTAAAGCATAATATTCTGGAAGAGACCTCACAGAACTTTTTGAATAAGAAATTGAAAATACAAACGTGGAAGCTAAACAGAACAATAGAGGAGATGCAAGGAAGGTTCTTGGTGACTTCACTGCACCCACTTCTGACTTCTATGGTAGAAGTATCTCTATACCTGCCATTAGAGCTGATCACTTTGAGCTAAAGCCCCAGTTAGTCTCTCTAATGCAACAGAATTGCAAGTTTCATGGACTTCCACTAGAAGATCAACATCAGTTCTTATCTGAATTCTTGCAAATCTGTGATACTGTTAAGACCAATGGAGTTGATCCTGAGGTCTATAGATTTATACTTTTCCCTCTTGCTATTAGAGATGAGCTAGGATGTGGTTGGATTCTCAACCCAAAAAAAGCCTAGACTCTTGGAAAAAGTTGGTCAAGTGATGAGCGGATAATTTATACGCTTTTTGGCATTGTTTTTAGGTAGTTTTTAGTAAGTTCAAGCTACTTTTAGGGATGTTTTCATTAGTTTTTATGTTAAATTCACATTTCTGGACTTTACTATGAGTTTGTGTGTTTTTCTGTGATTTCAGGTAATTTCTGGCTGAAATTGAGGGACTTGAGCAAAACTCTGCAAAAGGCTGACAAAAGGACTGCTGATGCTGTTGGAATCTGACCTCCCTGCACTCGAAATGGATTATCTGGAGCTACAGAACTCCAAATGGCGCGCTCTCAATGGCGTTGGAAGGTAGACATCCAGAGCTTTCCAGAAATATATAATAGTCCATACTTTATTCGGAAATTGACGACGTAAATTGGTGTTGAACGCCAAGTACATGCTGCTGTCTAGAGTTAAACGCCAGAAA
>NC_029780.3:61082147-61084156 GCF_000817695.3 Arachis duranensis | reverse complement strand
ACTGACGGTTCATCTTGTTGCTCAGATTAGGTAATTTTCTTTTCAAAAACTTTTTCAAAATTTTTCTTTTCTTTTTTTCATTTTTTTTCAAAAATATTTTTGAAAAAATTTATAAAAATAAAAAAAGTTTAGAAAATCATAAAAATCAAAAATATTTTGTGTCTCTTGTTTGAGTCTTGAGTCAATTTTTAAGTTTGGTGTCAATTGCATGCTTTAAAAATTTTTCTTGCATTTTTTGAAAATTCCATGCATTCATAGTGTTCTTCATGATCTTCAAGATGTTCTTGACAAGTCTTCTTGTTTGATCTTGATGTTTTCTTGTCTTGTGTTGTTTGTTGTTTTTCATATGCATTTTTCGTTTGTTAGAGTCCATGCATTAAAAATTTCTAAGTTTGGTGTCTTGCATGTTTTCTTTGCATAAAAATTTTTTCAAAATTATGTTCTTGATGTTCATCTTGACATTCAAAGTGTTCTCGGTGTTCATCTTGACATTCATAGCATTCTTGCATGCATCCTGTGTCTTGATCCAAAATTTTCATGTTTTGGGTCATTTTTGTGTTTTTCTTTAAAAATTTAAAAATCAAAAAATGTGTTTTTCTCTCTCATAATTAAAAATTCAAAAATAAAAAAATATCTTTTCCTTTTTTCCTCCAAATTTTCGAAATTTTGGGTTGACTTAGTCAAAAATTTTTAAAATTATTGGTTTCTTACAAGTCAAGTCAAAATTTCAATTTTAAAAACCTTATCTTTTCAAAAATCTTTTTCAAAAATTATATCTTTTTCAATTTTTTCTATTTTTCGAAAAATTCCAAAAATCTTTTTCAAAATATTTTCAAAATCTTTTTCTTATCTTTATATCATATTTTCGAAAATTCACTAATAATTAATGTGATTGATTAAAAAATTTGAAATTTGTTACTTTCTTGTTAAGAAAGGTTCAATCTTTAAGTTCTAGAATCTTATCTTGTAGTTTCTTGTTAGTGAAGTAAGTAATTTTAAAATTTTTAAATTAAATCTTTTTATCTTTTATCTTATCTTTTTATCTTATCTTTTTATCTTTTTCAAAACTTTTATCT
Source organism: Arachis duranensis (assembly GCF_000817695.3). Taxonomy (NCBI): domain Eukaryota; kingdom Viridiplantae; phylum Streptophyta; class Magnoliopsida; order Fabales; family Fabaceae; genus Arachis; species Arachis duranensis. Next base: position 61,083,080 of record NC_029780.3, on the reverse strand, counting down.
TTTTCAAAATTTGATTTCAAAATATCTTATCTAACTTCCTATCTTCTTATCTTTTCAAATTTGATTTTAATATCTTTTTCAACTAACTATTTAACTTTTTGTTTTTTTCTTATCTTTTTCAAAACCAACTAACTACCTATCCCTCTCTAATTTTCGAAAATATCTCATCTCTTTTTCAAAAATTCTTTTTAATTATTTTAAATTTTAATTTTAATTATATATTATCTTTAATTTTCAAAAATCACTAACCACTTTTTCAAAATCATTTTCGAAAATTTTCTATCTCTCCTCTTCTTCTATTTATTTATTTATTTACTAACACTTCTCTTCACTTCTCTTCATCTCAAATCACCACCTCTATCCTTACCCATTCTTCTTCACTCTTCTTCCCTTTCTTCTTCTACTAACATAAAGGAATCTCTATACTGTGACATAGAGGATTCCTCTTCTTTTCTAGTTTTCTTCTCTTTCATATGAGCAGGAACAGGGATTGTTCTCTTCTTCCCTATATGAGTAGGAACAAGGAAAAAGACAAAAGCTTCCACCTCTGAGTCATGGAAGATGGAAAGATTCATCTAAAGGGTTTATAGCTCAGTGGTAGAACATTTGACTGCAAATCAAGAGATCCCTGAGATACCTCAGGGGATACATGGTCCTCCACACAATTATTGGGAGCAACTAAGGATAGGAACACCAAAATTACTAGGAATCATGCAACAGAAGCAAGGAAGAGACATAAAGGAGCTCAAAAAGCACCATTGGACCTTCAAGAAGGCGCCACCATCACTCAGGTGGACTCATTCCTTGTTCTTATTTTCCCTGCTTTTTCGGTTTTTATCCTTCATGTCTATCTATGTTTTGTGTCTCTACTTCATGATCATTAGTATGTAGTAACCATGTCTTAAAGCTATGAATAAAATCCATTAATCCTTC
>NC_029780.3:61081701-61081974 GCF_000817695.3 Arachis duranensis | reverse complement strand
AAGTGCATATTTTTGATCTTGTTGTTTATGAATGTTAAAATTGTTGGCTCTTGAAGGAATGATGAACAAAGAGAAATGTTATTGATGATCTGAAAGATCATAAAATTGATTCTTGAAGCAAGAAAAAGCAGTGAAAAAGCAAAGGCTTGCGAAAAAAAAATGGCGAAAAAAATAGAAAGAAAAAGAAAAAGAAAAAAGCAAGCAGAAAAAGCCAATAGCCTTTAAAACCAAAAGGCAAGGGTAAAAAGGATCCAAGGCTTTGAGCATCAATGG
>NC_029780.3:61080885-61081608 GCF_000817695.3 Arachis duranensis | reverse complement strand
ACCATGTGCTTGTGGCATGCAGGCCAAGTGAAAAGCTTGAGACTGAGTGGTTAAAGTCGTGATCCAAAGCAAAAGAGTGTGCTTAAGAGCTCTGGACACCACTAACTGGGGACTCTAGCAAAGCTAAGTCACAATCTGAAAAGATTCACCCAGTTATGTGTCTGTGGCATTTGTGTATCCGGTGGTAATACTGGAAAACAAAGTGCTTAGGGCCATGACCAAGACTCATAAGTAGCTGTGTTCAAGAATCAACATGCTTAACTAGGAAAGTCAATAACACTATCCGAAATTTTAAGTTCCTAGAGAAGCCAATCATTCTAAACTTCAAAGGAAAAAGTGAGATGCCAAAACTGTTCAGAAGCAAAAAGCTACAAGTCCCGCTCATCTAATTAGAATTAATATTCATTGATAATTTGGAATTTATAGGATATTTTCTTCTTTTTATCCTAATTGATTTTCAGTTGCTTGGGGACAAGCAACAATTTAAGTTTGGTGTTGTGATGAGCGGATAATTTATACGCTTTTTGGCATTGTTTTTACATAGTCAACAGCGTTGGAAAGTAGACATCCATAGCTTTCCAGAAATATATAATAGTTCATACTTTATTCGGAAATTGACGACGTAACTTGGCGTTGAATGCGAAGTACATGCTGCTGTCTGGAGTTAAACGCCAGAAACACATCATGATCCGGAGTTGAACGCCCAAAACACGTTATAACTTG
>NC_029780.3:61080371-61080760 GCF_000817695.3 Arachis duranensis | reverse complement strand
ATTTATGCATCAATTACTTACTCATGTAAACCCTAGTAGCTAGTCTAGTAAAAATAGGATAAGTTACTATTGTATTAGACATCTTTTGACAGTTTAATCTTTTGACTATTCGGTCTCTTAATCATGGAGAGGGCTGGCCATTCGGCCATGCCTGAACCTTTTACTTATGTGTTTTCAACAGTGGAGTTTCTGCACACCATAGATTAAGGGTGTGGAGCTCTGCTGTACCTCAAGTTTCAATACAATTATTATTACTTTCTATTCAATTCTCTCTTATTCTTATTCCAAGATATACGTTGCACAACACTTTGATAAATGTGATGATCCGTGACACTCATCATCATTCTCACCTATGAACGCGCGTGATTGACAACCACTTCCGTTCTACT
>NC_029780.3:61066008-61080255 GCF_000817695.3 Arachis duranensis | reverse complement strand
TAGTTTTCACTGCGAGGATGGGATGTAGCCATCAGCCATGGGTGATGCCTCCAGACGATTAGCTGTGCGACTGACAACCGCATAGGATCATTTTCCCGAGAGGATTGAAAGTTGCCACCGATGATGGTGATGCCCTACATACAGCTTGCCATGGAAAGGAGTAAGAAGGATTGGATGAATGTAATAAGAAAGTAGAGATTCAAGAGGAGCACAGCATCTCCACACACCTATCTGAAATTTCCACTATTGATTTACATAAGTATTTCTATCCCTTTTTATTGTCTATTTATTATATTAATCAAATTTAAACTAATAATCCAATTATCCTTTAATCTGCCTAACTGAGATTTGCAAGGTGACCATAGCTTGCTTCATACCAACAATCTCTGTGGGATCGACCCTTACTCACGTAAGGTTTATTACTTGGACGACCCAGTACACTTGCTGGTTAGTTGAACGTAGTTGTGATCACAGATGCCAAAGAGCCATTAAATAAATCTCATGCAAATACAAAGAGGGCAATCACAATTTCGTCCACCATCAAGGCTTTCTTGGCCAAGTTCTTTTCTCCTCAAAAGATGAGAAAACTCAGGGTGGAAGTTCAAAGCTTCAGAAAAAAAAGGGTGAATCCCTCTATGAAGCTTGGGAAAGATACCAGCACCTAATCAGGAGGTGTCTTCCTGACATGCTCTTAGAATGGTTTATCCTAAGAATCTTCTATGAAGGTCTATCTGAGATATCCAAGATGTCCTTGGATCATTCTGCTGGTCGATCACTCCACTTGAAGAAAAGGCCTGAAGGGGCACATAAACTCATTGAAATAGTTGCAAACAACCAATTCATGTATACTTCTAAGAGAAACGCTGTGAACAATGGGGCAGCTCAAAAGAAAAGAGTCTTGGAAGTTAACACTCTGAATGCCATATTGACTCAGAATAAGATGTTGACCCATCAGGTCAATATGATCTCTCATCATTTGATTGGAGCGCGAGCTGCAACTAGCAGCACTTAAGACACCTCCTATAATGGAAATGTCTATCATCCAGATCAACCCATGATGGAAGAGGTGAATTATATGGGAGAACCCTATGGAAATACCTAAACTCTTCATGGAGAAATCATCCTAACCTTTCTTGGAAGGATCAACAGAAGCCTCAGCAAGGCTTCAACAATAATCAAGGTGGAAGAATCTAGAATAGGTTCAACAACAGACCACTATTCTTATCTTCTAAAAAGTAGATGGAGACTTTTAAGCAGAGCCTTTCTGACTTAGCAACCAAAGTCTCTGAGCTCTCCAAGACGATTCACAATTTCATAATAGAAACTAAGTCCTCTGTGAGAAATCTGGAGGTACAAGTTGGTCAACTGAGCAAGAGAATCCCTGAGACCCCTCCTAACACTCTTCCAAATAACACTGAAGTAAAACCAAGAGTCGAGTGCAAGGCCATCACTGTAGACACTGAGGCCGAACTTGAAGGGGATACTCTGGCGTTGAACGCCAGTAAGGAGGTCCTTACTGGGCGTTCAACTCCCATAGAAGCACCATTACTGGCGTTGAACACCGGTAAGGAAGACCTTACTGGGTGTTCAACGCCCCAGGAGGCACCATCACTAGCGTTGAACGCCAGTAAGGAAGACCTTATTAGGTGTTCAACGCCCAAAAAACCACTATCACTGGCATTGAACGCCCAGTAAGGACCTCCTTACTGGCATTCAACGCCCAAGGCAGCACAAAAGCTGGTGTTGAACTCCAGTGAAGGTATTCAAGCTGGGCGTTAAACGCCTAAAGAAACACAAGTCCTGGTATTGAACGCCACAATAGGGATAGTTGGCAACCCTAAGCCCATTGAGAACTTTCCTATTGAAGAATTGATAGAACCCAAGGTTCATGAGGAGCCCATTGAATTTCCCTTGAATGCTTGGTTGAAGATCATAGAATCTGCAGAGTACTCTCCCTCTGATGAGGAAGAGAAAACTAGGGAAGAGCAAGTTTGTAAGAACTGAGCTTAATTAATCATTTAATTAAGTAATTAATATTACCCAAATTGGGTTCCAAAAATTTAGAATGAGAATTTGAGGATCTAAATATGATTTTTGGACTCAGTAGGTTTCTCTGAGTTAGGAAATGTGTTTTCTGTGAAAACCGTGAAAAACCGTGAACTGGCAGCTGAACCGGTCAAACCGGTTCATGTCTGCACGGTACTGCACGCGGAAAAATGAAAACAATCAAAAAATCTAGAAAAATAATAGAAGTTGAAAATCGGGCGTTAATTTTAAAGGTTTGGCACAAAGTTGGGTCAAATGGGCTAAAAACGCTAATGAGTTGGACCGGGCCCAAGTTGGGCCCAAGCCCAACATATATAAAGATTCATTAATGAACTTTTCAGCCATAACACAACATACACACACACACACACACACACACACCAGAAATTGAGAGAAGAAGGAGAAGAGAGAAGAAGCACTATTCACTTCTCACTTTAATCTACGATATCTCGAGCTACGATGCTCCGATTCGCATGTTGTTAGCGGCTACGCGAAGCTCTTGCCGAGCCCGTTACTTCTATCCAAGCTTTGTGGTAAGATTTTCGAATTTTTCTGCCCAGTTTTCATGCCCTTGTGAAATTTAAATTTTGGGGTTTGGTTTTGAGTGAAATCTTGTGTTTTGGGTGTTTAGGTACACTCTAGCACTTGATTGCTTGTGATTTTGGCTTCCAAAAACTGTTGGGTAAGGTGAGTTGCTCTTGAACCCTTGTGAAATTTCAGTTACAACGAGCCCTAGTTTGATTTGTAATGATTTATGTATATATAGCTTGATTATGGTGAGTTTGGAGCTTGTTGGTGTTTGTTGATGCTTGTTGGAGATTCTTGGTGGCTTAGATTGTGATTGAAAGGTTGCTTGTGCTCAATTTTGATTTTTTAGCATATTGGGAATCGGCCAAGGTATGGTTTTGGTTTTCTCTATGTAGTATATAATATTCATGGACACTTAAGCTAGTGACCCATAGGATAGGTTTGGATTTATGTGGTTGTTGATGATGGTTGATTGATGATGTATGTTGAATTGATATTGCTATGTTAAGAAGTAATGATGTTGAGGTATGATGTTTGATGACTTTGAATGATTGTATATTGTTGGATATTGATATAAAGCATGAATGAGGTTGATGATGAGAATTGATAGTGATAAAATGATGATTGGTGAATATGTTGGTGGCGGATTGACTTTGGTATCATATATTTGAGGTTTGACGATTGAGAATAGTGTAATATGTTATAAAGAGTTGATTTTGATGGAAAATAGAGTTTGGAAAGGTTTTATTTGGTTTTGGTTGGTTTGAGTTGTGAAAATGAGGAAATTGGTAAATTGTGAACTTTTGGTAAAAGTTGGTTTTTTGGTGAATTTTGTCTGATCATAACATATGCCTCAGTTTTCAAAATTTGTTGAAATTGGTTTATAATTAAAGTCTATTGAAAACTCTACAAATTGATATAAAGTTTTTAAAATTTGGATTTTTGTATAGGAAGTTATGATCATTCAAAGATTGGTATCAAAATATGAAATTCTACAAAGTTGTAAAATTTTGTGATTTCTGGTATGTGCGCACGCACACCCCTACAAATTTTTAAACTTGTGCGCACACACAGACTTGTGCGTACACACACGCAGAGGCAGGCAATCTGTTTAGAGCGCTAGCACAGCTTGTGCACGCACAGCCCTGTGCGCATGCACATGTTGGGAAGGGCAATCTGCAGAGGGTGTGAGCACGCCTTGTGCGAGCGAATAGAATTGCAAAATTTGGTACCTGTGCGTACGCACACATCTATGCGTACGCACATGTTTTTAAACTTCTCCGGGGAGTACGCACACACAGCATTGTGCGCACGCACACACCCTGTTTCTCAAACATAACTTTTTTTCAACTATTCTACCTTCCCAACAAGATTGTAAGCTTTTGTGACACCATTTTAAGACTCTTGGGCTTAATTTTTGGGGATGAGAGCATGAGAAAGAACCTAAGGGATTTATTTTATATTATTATGAAAAATTAGAAAACGGAGGCTTAGGTTTTGGGTGTACTGAGGACGGATTGATGGCGTGTGAAGGTAGATTGGTATATGAAATGAGAACTAATGAACTGTTGAGGTCGGAACTAAAATTTGAATTGACAGTAGTTGAGATGAGTCGAGGACTCGGAATGGGAATGTTGATTTGACAGTGGTTGATATGAGTCGAGGACTCAAATGTGCAGTGATGATTTATTAATGTATTGAAAATGTTTTCTGAAAAACCACTGAACTACTGTTTTATAATGAGATGAGACGCTATGCGCCCGACAGGGACGGTGGTTAATTCTGCCTATCAAGGTTGCAGTGGCGACGTAAGGACGGTGGTTAATCCCGCTTACGTTAAGATGTGAGGTTTGAGGCAAGAGTATCCCGCTCGCATCCCTTCGGATCAATAGAGTGTGCAGGCACAAAATCCTGGACTGTGATTGACGAACAGATTTTTGACTGTTTAGAATTTCACAAATAAATTCTCGTTTAAAGTATAGCTTCTAAACCAACAAAGAATCCTTTCATGTAAATGTTTTGGTTGTCACAAGTAACAAACCCCTGATAAAATTGATAACCGAAGTATTTAAACCTCGGGTTGTTTCTCAAAGAAATTGCAGGGAAGTGTGCTTATAATTGGTTATGGAAAAGCATATTTTTGGGGTTTTTAAGATAAGAAGGAAGAATAGTAAATGGTAATGAAAATTAAATGACTAGAAAAGCTCTTGGCAAGGAGAAGATTAATCAAAAGTTCTGTCCTTGTTGGATTTTGCAAAATTAATAGTAATAGGTTGTTGTTTCTACTTAGTAGACCCCCAACGAATGAAGGAAAGTCAAATAAGTTGAGAGACAACTTCTATTCACAAGTCCTAATCCTCTCTCTTGGAAAGGATTAGCGTTAGTGACTAGAGAGCCAGCCAACAATAAACCCAATTACAATTTAACTCTTGAGTCTTCCAACTCAAGGGTCTCCAAATATTAATCAACTTCAAAGCCAAGTTGGAGCCCACTCCATTGACATGGTAATTGAACTTAATTCAAAATAATCAGTAAATAAAGAAATTAAATAGAAAAATACTCTTTGTATTAATAAATTGACAAGATAAGAAGGTAAACTAAAGTAATAGAATAATTAAAAGTAGAAGAGAAAGTAAAGTAAAGGAACATTGAACCTGGAATTGGAAAGAAATAAACCTAAAACTAAGAGAAATCCTAAATCCTAAAACTTAGAGAGAGGAGAGAGCCTCTCTCTCTAGAAAACTTCATCTAAAACCTAAAAATTATGTGAATGAAAAGTTGTGTGATGATTCCCCCACTCTGTAGCCTCTAATCTGTGTTTTCTAGGCCGAAAACTGGGTAAAAAATAGCCAAGAAATTGCCCCCAGCGATTTCTGCAGTTGCAGTACGTCGCGCATGTCACGCGTACGCGCTAGGTGCACATACGCGTCGATGAACTTTTGACCAATGTGCACATGCGCATCAAGTGTGCGTGAGCGTCGCCTAGCTGCATGGCCACTATAGCAAATTGTTGCGAAGCCCTAGATGTTAGCTTTCCAACGCAACTAGAACCGCCTCATTTGGACCTTTGTAGCTCATGTTATGATTGATTGAGTGCGAAGAGGTCAGGGTTGACAGCATTAGCAATTCCTTCAATTTCTTGTATTCCATCCAGTTTTGCATGCTTTCTTTTCATCCTCTAAGCCATTCCTGCCCTGTAATCTCTGAAAACACTTAACACACATATCATGGCATCGAATGGTAATAAGAGAAGATTAAAATTAGCTAAATTAAGACCAAAGAAGCATGTTTTCAATCATAGTATAAAATCAGGAAAGAAAATGTAAAACATGCAATTTCTATGAATAAGTGTGAGATTAGTGGATAAAATTCACTCAATTAAGCACAAGATGTACCACAAAATAGTGGTGCATCAAATCTCCCCACACTTAAACATTAGCATGTCCTCATGCTAAGCTCAAGAGAACTAAAAGAGTGAAGGCAAAATGGTAGGACTTATGCAATGCAACCTATCTATATGAATGCAACTAAATGTGAAATGCTTCTACCTACTTGGTTAAAAGTAAATAAATCTTTTAAGAAAAAATATGAACCGGATTTCACTAATTCAAATCATAAAAATGAAGTACAAATAGACTTGCAGAAGAAAAATAGCTTATGAAAGCCGGGAACAAAGAATCGAGCATCGAATCCTCACCGGAAGTGTATATACTCTAATCGCTTAGGTGTTTAAGGTTCGATTCTCTCAATTCTCTACTAAGCTTGCTTTCTAAGACTTGCTCTTCATCTAACAATCAACAAAGATTTAACGCACAAAATACACATATCAAGAGGTCTTTTAAGGGTTGTAATGGGGTTAGGGTCAAGGTAGGATTGTATTTGGTCAAGTGGACGAAAATCTGAATCCTTAAGTAACCTAAACTTCTCACCTAACTTAGGATAATCCATGTAATCATATTATAAAGCTTAACTACCCATTAACTATGTTTACTACATATTTATGCATTCCAAGTTTTCGGTATAGTACATATGCATTGCTATCGCCATTTACTTTGGGGCATTTTGTCCCCTTTTAGCATTTTCTCTTTTGCTTTTCTTTTTCTTTTTTTCTTTGTATTATATTTTTTTTCTTTTCTTTTGTCTTTCTCAATGCATATGATTAAGGTATTGCATGCATAAACATGTGTTAACGTTCTTTTTCACATTTTATCAAGAATATACAACACCCAATTCTCAAACCAAATATTTTCAATTCCAATTTCCCCACACTTAATTCGTGAGCACTTTCACTAGTCTAAGCTAACCAAGGATTCAAATTAGGGACATTATTGTTTTATTCTTAGAGTTGATGATGTGCTAAAATAAAGAACAAATGGGGTAAAATAGGCTCAAATTGGTTTGCTAAGGATAATGAAAAGGTAAGGCCATATGGGTATGTAAGCTCAGTGAAAGAAAGGCGTCAATCATATAAGTGCATGCATACATCAAACAATAGAAATATAGAATCAAGCAAGACAAAGATCATAATTTTAGAGAGAACAACACACATCAAAAAAATAAAATGTTGGTTGGTAAAATGCAACCAATCAATCAGGCTCAAAATCTCACTGGTTTTGTGTGTTCGAGCTCTAAAACTATGTTCTAAAATAAATTTCTTCAAACAAGTTTAACAAAAAATTTAATTTAAATTAGTGAAATGCTTATAAAAAAAGTTTCTTGAAAAAGAACTTATTACTTCAACCAAGTAGTGGTAAAGTATGCACAAAATCAAATAAACAGGCAAATGCAACAACTAATTTAACAAAGAAAAGTAAACATTTGTGTTAAGACAGGAAGTAGTTACCCGCGGAAGTCGGTATCGACCTCTCTACACTTAAAGATTGCACCGTCCTCGGTGCATGCTGAGATGTGCAAGTGGATGGTTTTTTCCAAAGATTATGCAGATGGACTTGTCTGTCACCCCATTGAGAAGCTTTCCCTTTCCCTTCTCGGTGGCCATCCTGAAAGAAGAGAAAAAGGAAGAAAAGTAACCCAGAAACAAAGATAAGAAAACAAATAAAATATGGGTGGGTTGATGCCAAATAATGAAGATCTCAACTACATGGTAGCTAAGTGAGAAAATAAGAAAAGCATAGGGCATGGAAACTAAATAGCAAACAAGTCAAGGAGCACCCAAAATAATGCAAGAAATATGCAACAGTTGAGTAAGAAAATTTGTAACACCAATGAGAGAACAACAAATATAAAAAAGAAAGGGAGAGGAAACAATGAACTTAAAATGCCATGAATACGAGTATGCAAATGTAACAAATAGAATAATAGAAGGGGAATAAGGATGAGAGGGGAAGAGAAGAAAGTGAGAAAGGAATAAGAAAGAGGTAGGAAGAAAAAAATAAGAATACGGAACTGGGTGATGCATGCGATGCGCACGCGTACTGCGTGCGGACGCGCGGGTCGCGCAAAAGTGAAGGGACGTGTAAGCGTTCAGTGCGCGGACGCGTGATCGAGGCGGTGCCTCTAGCGCGAATCCAGCGCGAGGCTAGCACAACTTTTAGCCAAAACAGGGTTTTACGCCGATTTTCCCAACCACGCAGACGCGCCAAGGGCGCGGACGCGTGGGTCGCCAAAAGTGGAAATGGCAAGCACACGTACCGTACGCATGTGCGTGGGCGGGATTGTGCCTAAGGCACGTTTCTTGCCCAGCTCCCGCACCACTCTCTGTTCAATCTAGCTCATGTCGCATCCACAAAGAATGCAGACGCGCACTAGGCACTGGCGCGTCAATCCCCCTCTTTTTTTTTTGTGATGCAGTATGCAAGTGATGGTGTAGAATGAATGAAGCAACACTGATAAAAATAGAACAAAATAAAACTAAGAATGAAACGTAATGATCATACCACGGTGGGTTGTCTCCCACCTAGCACTTTTAGTTAAAGTCCTTAAGTTGGACATGTGGTGAGCTCCTTGTCAAGGCGGCTTATGCTTGAACTCTTCCAGCAATCCCACCAATGTTTGCAATCCAATAGCCTCTGGGATCCCAAACTAGGCGCAAAGAGCCTTCAAGCAAGTTAAAGCAAGTGACAAGGCCCCAAGAGTGTTGATTATTGGAATGATTTCCGGGGTCCTAAACCTTGCTTTTACACCCGTCTTCTTGTTGATCATCATAGTTCCAACCGGGTGGCAATCGATTTGAATTCTCACTGAAGCATCCAAACAACTTCCTAGACCCATGCAATTGAGCTCCACACCAACCCTTGTACTTCAATTTGGAGCATGCAACTATATCGAACCTTGTCTGATAACTCCTACCACTAACCATCTTCCTCTTACTCTTAATGCCACAAAGAGCTCTAAGTTGACCATCCGTCTCTAGTAGCCCATATTCAAGTGGGAAAGTAAAGGTTAAGGATAAGAATTTTACCCACTTGAATGTTGTATTGGACGGTAATGGCTTTGGGAGAGGTGTTTGATGTGGCGGAAATTGGCTGATTAAGAATTTATAGAGAAAACAGCGTTACAAGTACATTTCTCAACCGACTAAAATCCATTTATCAATTTAGAAGGGGTTGTCACAAAATTTAGAAATAAAATACTGGGAGTATGAATCCCACATCGTCTCCCGACGAGTTACAGAAAGAGTGCTATTTTATTAATCAGATGTTTTCCAAGAAATTTTTGAGTTTGAGAAACAGAGAAATAAATAATAGTAAATTTAGATAAAAGCCTTGATCGGGAGAAGATTAAATGGAAGTTCTATCCCTGTTGAACTTTCCCAAGTGTAATAATAAAATGGTTGTTATCCTACTTAGTTATCCCTATATAATAAGGGAAAGTCAAGTAACTCTCAAACTAATCCTATCGCTTGCATCCTAATCCTTTCCTAAGAAAGGATTAGAGTCGAAGATAGAAGAATTAACCAACAACTTTCAATTTAATATTAACACTTGAGTATTCCAACTCAAGATTTTCCTTTTAATCAGCTCCCAATCAAGTTAGAGAACTACTCCACTTTGGCAAGGTTAGCCTTTCCTCATCTCATCTGTCACCTATGCAATTTAGCTGGAATTGTCATAGAGGAAGACATCCTCATTGAAGAGGACAAACAAGAGAGCCCACTCATGGACCTCAACAAGAGCATGAGGAAGTCCCTCATCAAGAAATCCCTGAGATGCCTCAAGGGATGCATTTTCCTCCACACAACTATTGGGAACAACTCAACACCTCTTTAGGGGATTTGAATTCCAACATGGAGCAACTAAGGATGGAGCACCAAGAGCACTCCATTATCCTCCATGAAATAAGAGAGGACCAAAGATCCATGAGGGAAGAGCAACAAAGGCAAGGAAGAGACATTGAGGAGCTCAAGCACTCCATAGGATCTTCAAGAGGAAGAACTAGCCGCCATCACTAAGGTGGACCCGTTCTTTAATTTCCTTGTTCTTATTTTCTGTTTTTCAATTTTGTTATTCTTTATGTTTATCTATGTTTGTGTCTTCATTACATGATCATTAGTGTCTGGTGTCTATGTCTTAAAGCTATGAATGTCCTATGAATCCTTCACCTTTCTTAAATGAAAAATGTTCCTAATTACAAAAGAACAAGAAGTACATGAATTTCGAATTTTATCTTGAAATTAGTTTAATTATTTTGATGTGGTGACAACACTTTTTGTTTTCTGAATGAATGCTTGAATAGTGCACATTTTTTGATAGTGAAGTTTATGAATGTTAAAATTGTTGGCTCTTGAAAGAATAATGAAAAAAGAGAAATGTTATTGATAATCTGAAAATCATAAATTTGATTCTTGAAGCAAGAAAAAGCAGTGAAAAAGAAAAAGCTGTGCGAAAAAAAAAAGATAAAACAAGCAGAAAAAGCCAATAGCCCTTTAAACTAAAAGGCAAGGGTAAAAAGGATTCAAGGCTTTGAGCATTAATGGATAGGAGGGCCCAAAGGAATCAAATCCTGGCCTAAGCGGCCAAATCAAGTTGTGCCTGACCATGTGCTTATGTCATGAAGGTCCAAGTGAAAAGCTTGAGACTGAGTGGTTAAAGTCGTGATCCAAAGCAAAAGAGTGTGCTTAAGAACTCTGGACACCTCTAACTGGGGACTCTAGCAAAGTCGAGTCACAATCTGAAAAGGTTTACCCAATTATGTGTCTGTGACATTTATGTATCCGGTGGTAATACTAGAAAACAAGATGCTTAGGGTCACGGCCAAGACTCATAAGTAGGTGTGTTCAAGAATCAACATACGGAACTAGGAGAATCAATAACACTATCTTAATTCTGAGTTCCTATAGATGCCAATCATTCTAAATTTCAAAGAATAAAGTGAGATGCCAAAACTGTTCAGAAGCAAAAAGCTACAAGTCCCGCTCATCTAATTAGAACTAAGCTTCATTGATATTTTGGGATTTATTGTATATTCTCTTCTTTTTATCCTATTTTGTTTTCAGTTACTTGGGGACAAGCAACAATTTAAGTTTGGTGTTGTGATGAGCGGATAATTTATACGCTTTTTGACATTGTTTTTAGGTAGTTTTTAGTATGTTTTAGTTACTTTTTAATATATTTTTACTAGTTTTTATGCAAAAATCACATTTCTAGACTTTACTATGAGTTTGTGTGTTTTTCTATGGTTTCAGGTATTTTCTGGCTGAAATTGAGGGACCTGAGCAAAAATCTGATTCAGAGGCTGAGAAAGGGCTACAGATGTTGTTGGATTCTGACCTCCCTGTACTCAAAGTGGATTTTCTTAAGCTATAGAAACCCAATTGGCGCGCTCTCATTTGCGTTGGAAAGTAGACATCTTGGGCTTTCCCGCAATGTATAATAGTCTATATTTTGCCCGAGATTTGATGGCCCAAACTGGCGTCTAAATGCCCACCAGAGACCTTTTTTTGGAGTAAAATGCCATAACTGGCACCAAAGCTGGCGTTTAACTCCAAGGATGGCCAATGCATGTGAAAGTTTTAAGGCTCAGCCCAAACACACACCAAGTGGGCCCCGTAAGTGAATTTCTGCACTATCTACTCATTTTCTGTAAACCTAGTTTACTAGTTTAGTATAAATAGCACTTTTTACTATTGTATTAGTGTCTTTGACCTTTTGGGAGTTCTTCGAACCCTTTCTGGAGGCTAGCCATTCGGCCATGCCTAGACCTTTTGTTCTTATGTATTTTCAACGGTGGAGTTTCTACACCTCATAGATTAAGGTGAGGAGCTCTGCTGTTCCTCGAGTATTAATGCAAGTATTATTATTTTTCTATTCAATTCACGCCTACTTCTCCTCCAAGGTATACTCTTGTACTTAATTCAGTTAAGTCAGAATGAAGTGGTAACCCGTGACAATCACTCAATCTTCGTTACTCGCTTAGCCAAGATCCGTGTGCCTGACAACCACAAAGCGGTCTACATGATGTTCAACATAGTCATTGGACGACAGCTAGAGTATAGTCTCTTTGGTCTCTGACCCACGGATCTGAATCACCTCTCCTGACAACAAAGCATTTGAATCCGATGTTAGAACCTTCGTGGTATAAGCTAGAGCCAATTGGCAGCATTCTTGAGATCCGAAAAGTCTAAACCTTGTCTATGGTATTCCGAGTAGGATCTGAGATGGAATGACTGTGACGAGCTTCAAACTCATGACTGTTGGGCGCAATGACAGTGTGCAAAAGAATAAATGTATTCTATTCTGACACGATCGAGAACTGACAGCTGATTAGCCATGTGGGAAACCATAGAGGACATGTTTTCACTAAGAGGACGGATAGTAGCCATTGACAACGGTGATCCACCAACATACAGCTTGCCATGGAAGGGAGTACGCATGATTGGATGAGGACAGTAGGAAAGCAGAGGTTCAGAGGCAACAAAGCATCTCTAAATGCTTATTTGAAATTCCCACCAAGGAACTACATAAGTAACTTTATTTTATTTTCCGCTTTATTTATCTTTTAATTATCAAAATCTCATAACCATTTGAATCTGCCTGACTGAGATTTACAAGATGACCATAGCTTGCTTCAAGCCATCAATCTCCGTGGGATTGACCCTTACTCACGTAAGGTATTACTTGGACGGCCTAGTGCACTTGCTGGTCATAGTAGCTAATAAAAATTAAAAACAAAAACAAATAAATAAGCAAAAACAAATATTTACAATAACCAATAATAAGGCACACGTTTTCAATTTCCCGACAACGGCGCCATTTTGACGAACGAATTTTTGACGGTTTGGAATTTCACAAATAAATTCTCGTTGAAAGTATAGCTTCTAAACCAACAAAGAATCCTTTCTTGCAAAAGTTTTGGTTGTCACAAGTAACAAACCCCTGATAAAATTGATAACCAAAGTATTTAAAGCTCAGGTCATCTCTCAAAGGAATTGCAGGGAAGTGTGCTTATAATTGGTTATGGAATATTATATTTTTAGGGTTTTTAAGATAAGAAGCAAGAACAGTAAATGGTAATGAAAATTAAATGACTAGAAAAGCTCTTGGCAAGGAGAAGATTAATTGGAAGTTCTGTCCTTGTTGGATTTCCCAAGATTAATAGTAATAGGTTGTTGTTTCTACTTAGTTGACCCCCAACGAATGAAGGGAAGTTGATGGTGTTTTTGCGGAAAACGAATTTTCCAACACACAAATCCAACCGGCAAGTGTACCGGGTCGCATCAAGTAATAAAACTCACGGGAGTGAGGTCGATCCCACAGGGATTGAAGGATTGAGCAATTTTAGTTTAGTGGTTGATTTAGTCAAGCGAATCAAGTATTGGTTGAGTGATTTTGTATCCAACAGTAAGTAAATAGCAGGAAATGTAAAGGGAGAGGGATGTATTGCAGAATTTAAAGAGAACTGAAAGTAAAGGTGCTCAATCTTAAAGAACAAGAAATTAAATGGCTGAAACTTAAAGTGCAAGAAATGTAAATTGCAGTAACTTAAGGTGCAAGAAATATAAATTGCTTGAATGGAAATAGGGAGTTGAGGTTTGGGAATTCAGAATTTCAGCAAGGGAAATTAAATTGCAACAATTAATAAAGCAGAAGATAAATTGGAAGTAACTAGAATTCAAACAGGAAATGAAATTAAATTGCAGCAGGGGTTCACAGAAGAACCAAAAAGGAAAATGGGATCTCAGGACTCCAGAGACTAGAGAGCAAAGTCTAGATCTCAATTGCCTTCCCAGATCCAAGTTCACAAAGCAATTAACAAGAAATTAAAGATGAAGCAGTAAAGAGAATGTAATTGAACTCAATTATGCAGAAGAGGAATTAAAGAGATCGTGAATGGAGATTGAGACAGAATTTCCTCAATTCTTCACACCCAAGACTCAAACAAGAAAAGTAAAAATGCTCAAGCAAGAACGAGGAAGAAGAGAAATCAATTCTCCTCCCCAATTCTCTGAAATCTTAGTGCCTAGCTCTCAATCAATTCTCAAAAATCAAAAGAAGGTTTTAAAAGTCAAATGTAAAGAAAAGCCCCCTAATTACATCAAACTATCTCCTATTTATACACTTTCTATTCTTGGATTTTGGTATTTGGATGGGATTTTGATTTGGTGAAGAAATGAATTAAATTGGATTTTTAATCCAATTTTCAGCCCATGAGAAAAGTGGCTTCCAGGAGGCTGCCCTGCCCTTGTGGAGGGCAGGGCAGAAAATGGTGCGTGCG
>NC_029780.3:61055411-61065874 GCF_000817695.3 Arachis duranensis | reverse complement strand
TTGGTGCGCCAGATTCTGCTGCCCGTGCGTGTTGCTGCTGCCGAGAGTTCAAGTCCTGGTCATGCCAAGATGCTGCGCCATGCACCAAGAAATGTTGCCCTGCCCTTGTGGAGGGCAGGGCAATGTGCCAAGGGTGAAGTCCCACGTTCGATACTCGGTGGAGGCACATGTTGCTCCTTTTTCCTTAGTTTTCTTGGCACCAAAGTCATGCCTAGTTCCTTACTTCCTCATGGTGCCGTGTTCGATTCATGGAGAATGAAAGCAAGCTACTTTTTGCTTGATTTTATTGTGCTTGAGCGCTACTCCCTTCCTCTTTGTCCTTGGGTTCGAAACCCGTAGGAAGCATTGTGAAGCAATTCCTTTTGAATTTTTCTTGGGTGAAGCCCGATATTGCTCTTGAGGAGGGCAGAGCAGAGTTTTTGCTCTCTTTGATCCTTAGCATCAAATTGTGCTCCGCCCTTGTTGTGGGCAGGGCAATGTTGCTTTTCAAGGCTTGGTTCATTATGTTGCTCTCCTGGAGGGCAGTGTGCCCTTGTGGAGGGCAATGTTTGCTTCCTCCTTCTATGCGCCACATTCCTTCTTTCCTTGGGCCACGCTTTCTTAAGCAACGCTTTTCTTCTTTTCTTCCTTTCTTCACCTACAAGAAACCAAAACAACCACTCAAAGTATCTCTAAACTCATAAGGTTTATAATTCATTAAAAATCAATTAATTCTTGCTTAAACCTCATGATTTAGCATCAATTTAATGGTGGTTGCTTGATTTAAAGAAGTTGTGCATTTTCATTCCAAATCACTTACTTAGGATGCAAGAAAGTGTATAAAGACTAATAAAACAAGTGAAATTAGCTTGAAAAATGGGTATATGATGACTTGTCATCACAACACCAAACTTAAATCTTGCTTGTCCCCAAGAGAAAATGAAATGAACAAGAAGAGAAAACATATCCTTATTAGGCATATAGCAGAACTTGGTTTATGGAGTTTTTATGCAGACAATGACAACCCAAGTTGTTGTTTGCTGTTACATAATATACATCTTTCCTCAAAGGTTTACTAAACTTGCTGTTATAAGGTTTACTCTTTAATTACTCCCTTGCTAACTTTTCTTTTCCCATTTTGCTTAACAAGCTTATTATTCTTTGAAGGCTTGGTGTCAAATGTTGCAGTAGTAGCCTTTGGCTTTATTTTTACTCCTTTTGCTCAACATCTTTCCACCACAGACACATGGCTCACTATTTCCTCCTAGGATCATTGATGCCCAGCATCTCTTTGGATAACTAAATGTTCTGTATCTAAGTTGCTCTTTATTGTGGACTTTCAATTGGCCATCCCAAATCAGTTGATCTAAGTGACCGGGTTTTGAAATACCCCTCAGAATTTACTTATCCAAGCATATCCTAGTACAAGAACACCACAGGCATATGTCCTAGGGTCCAAGCTATTGGTGTCCAACCTTTATTCTTTGTTTTTCTCGCCACATTGGCTTTTTCTTCTTCCTTTTCTTTCTATTTTATTTTTTTTTTTGTTCTCAAGGGCTTTTTCTTTATTGATAGGAACCTTTATAACAGCAAGCTAGCTCACACTTCAATGAAAATGATACTATGTAGCAATTATTTCATGAGTTATGCATTTAATCAAACACATACACCACCATTAACTTCCATTCTAACTTATGCAACATTGGATATTTACTTTTCAATTCAAACAATTCTCTTTTATTCAAGCATATGGGAAACAAAACAAAATTTAGCTCGGTTATGGATGACAAGCAATATGCAGATTTAGCATTCTTAATCAACTAACTTCACTTGCAACTAGATGAACACTTCAGCAAGACATACAATGGTTCCCATGTCCAAAACAATTCACAGCAGCAAGGATTAAGTTTAGATACAACCTTTGAAGTTGCAGCCCTTTAGTTCTTCCTTCTGTTGTGTTTTCTTTGAGTTAAGATGCACAATATCTTCAATTGTTGACTCATGTCCTGCATAATTCTCAAAGTTGCTTGCTTCTCAAGCCCTTAATTGCATGGTTAGTATGCATATATTGAGTGTGGCTTTTGGATTTATTTAGGTGTTGGAGACACCAAACTTAATTGCTTGCCACTGCCTCTTATGCAACAAGTTAACCATATGGGGAACCTTGTGTCCTTGCTAAAGGTTATGGAATTAAAGCTAGAAAGCAGTTAAATAGTTGAATAATTTGTTTGATTGCTTAGAGCTATCACTATGCAAGAGGTGAGAATGTGTTTTTAAATGAGATTTTTGGTGGAACCCAAACTTAGAATCTTTCATTCTCCCTTAAATTGTTTTGGTGTGCAACACCAAACTTAGCTCCTTGCAATGCATACCAATTATTCAACATTTTTATTGAAAAATCTATGAAAGAAAACTACCTCAGGTTGGGTTGCCTCCCAACAAGCGCTCTTTTATTGTCACTAGCTTGACATCTTCTGTTTTTACTTCAAGAAGGATTTAGATTCTGAACCTCTTTTTCCTTGTCCCATTGTCCTCCTAGGTATAGCTTTGCTCTGTGACCATTGGCTGTGAATCGACTCTTTGTTGCTTCGTCTAGCAATTCAATATTCCCATAAGGAAAGACCTTAGTTACCAAATATGGACCAGTCCACTTGGACTTAAGCTTGCCAGGGAATATCTTGAGTCGTGAGTTGTACAAGAGTACTTGTTGCCCAGGTTTGAATTCTTTCTTCAAGAACTTCCTGTCATGCCACCTCTTGGATTTTTCCTTGTATATCTTGGTATTTTCATAGGCTTCTAGCCTAAATTCATCCAGCTCATTTAGCTGCAACAACCTTTTCTCCCCTGCTGCTTCAGAGTCAAGGTTTAGAAGTTTAGTAGCCCAAAAGGCTTTGTGTTCAAGCTCTACAGGGAGGTGACAAGATTTTCCATATAATAGCTGAAAGGGGGACTTCCCAATGGGAGTTTTGAAAGCTGTCCTGTTCGCCCAGAGTGCATCTTCCAATTTCCTAGCCCAATCCTTTCTTGTGCTTCCTACTGTTTTCTCTAGGATTTTCTTCAATTCTCTGTTTGCTAATTCAGCCTGCCCATTAGTCTGAGGGTGATATGGTGTGGCTACTTTATGAATAACTCCATATTTATGAAGAAGTTTCTCCATTTGTTTGTTACAAAAATGACCACCACCATCACTAATAAGACCCTTGGGTACTCCATTCTGGCATTCATTACATTGGTGGACAAACTCTCTGGCATCTTTGAAGATAATTGGCCAATAGAAACCACTTTGCAATATCTTTGCAGCTGTTCTTTCTGGACCAAAATGTCCACCATAAGCCAAGCCATGGCAATGCCACAATATATCTCTTGTTTCATTCTCAGGGACACATCTCCTAATTATTCCATCAGAACATCTTTTGAACAGAAAAGGTTCATCCCACAAGAACTTCCTTGCTTCATTGATTAGCTTCTTCACTTGTTGCTTAGTGAATTCTTGAGGTATCTTCCTCCCCACTTTGTAGTTTGCTATGTCAGCAAACCATGGTATTTGTTGAACCAGCAAAAGATGTTCATCTGGGAAGTTTTCATTCACAGGTTGTGAGGCTTCTTGAATTGTTTCTTGTGGCAGCCTTGACAAATTGTCAGCAACTCGGTTTTCAGTACCTTTCCTGTCTCTTACCTCAATGTCAAACTCCTGTAGGAGTAGTATCCACCTGATAAGTCTTGGTTTAGCATCCTGCTTTGACATCAAATACTTAAGGGCAGCATGGTCAGTATAAACCACAATTTTAGATCCTATCAAGTATGATCTAAACTTATCAAATGCATAAACTACAGCTAACAATTCCTTCTCTATTGTGGTGTAATTTTTTTTAGCCTCATTCAACACCTTACTTGCATAATATATGACATGATGCAAGTTTCCCTTTTTTTGTCCAAGTACAGCACCAATTGCAATATCACTTGCATCACACATGAGTTCAAAGGGTAATTCCCAATCTGGGGGTGTGATAATTGGTGCTGTTGTGAGTTTGTGTTTTAAAGTTTCAAAGGCGTGTTGGCAGTTTTCATCAAAAACAAAAGGATTATCAATCACTAATAAATTACTCAAAGGTTTGGCTATTTTAGAAAAATCCTTGATAAACCTTCTATAAAATCCTGCATGTCCCAAGAAACTTCTAACAGATTTCACATTTGTTGGTGGAGGGAGTTTCTCTATAATTTCCACCTTTGCCTTGTCAACCTCTATCCCTTGTCTTGAAACTTTATGACCAAGAACAATCCCCTCAGGCACCATGAAATGGCACTTTTCCCAGTTCAAAACCAAATTAGTTTCTTGGCACCGTTTCAAGACAAGAGTTAGATGTTTTAGGCAGGTATTGAAATTGTCACCAAAAATAGAAAAGTCGTCCATGAAAACCTCTAAAAACTTTTCGACCATATCTGAAAAAATGGAGAGCATACACCTTTGAAAAGTGGCTGGGGCATTGCACAATCCAAATGGCATTCTTCTATAGGCAAAAACTCCAACTGGGCATGTGAATGAAGTCTTTTCTTGGTCCTTTGGATCTACCACTATCTGATTATACCCAGAATAGCCTGCATCATTCAGCCTCCTATAGTCAATACACATCCTCCATCCTGTCACAGTTCTTGTGGGAATGAGTTCATTTTTCTCATTAACAATGACTGTCATTCCACCCTTCTTTGGTACCACTTGGACTGGGCTTATCCATGAGCTATCAGAGATAGGATATATTATCCCTGCATTCCACAATTTCATTACTTCCTTCTGGATAACTTCCTTCATTGCAGGATTTAACCTTCTTTGAGGTTGAACTACTGCTTTGAAATTGTCCTCCAAGAGAATCTTATGCATACACACTGTAGGGCTAATGCCTTTCAAATCATCAATGGTCCATCCTAAAGCATCCTTGTGAGCTCTGAGTACATCAAGAAGCTCTCCTTCTTCCTTTTTTGTCAGGGATGAATTGATGATCACTGGGAAACTCTCTGATGTGCCCAGGAATGCATATTTGAGATGGGTAGGTAATGGCTTCAGTTCTTGTTTATGCACTTCTTCCTTCTTGCTTGGTTTCACCTCCTTGTCAATAGAGATCTCAGCTGCGTTTTCCTCTACTGTCTCTTGATTAATTTCTTCTTCTTGCTCATGCTGATTAGTGTCTAACATTTCTTCCACCAGGCTCTCTATCATATCCACCCTCAGGTAATCTTCTTGTTCAGGAGGGTGTTGCATTGACTTGAAAACATTTATGATCATTTGCTCATTGTGTACTTTGAAGATCATTTCTCCTTTTTCCACATCTATAATGGCTCTTGCAGTTGCTAGAAATGGTCTTCCCAAGATGATTGAATTATTTCCTTCCTCGTCGGTGTCTAAGATCACAAAATCGGCAGGGAAGATAAACTCCCCAACCTTCACTAACAGATTTTCCACAATTCCATTAGGTGTCTTGATTGATCTGTCAGCCATGACTAGTGACATCCTGGTGTGTTTGAGTTCTTCTATAGCAAGCTTTCTCATCATGGACAGGGGCATTAAGTTGATACTAGCTCCAAGATCACAGAGAGCTTTATCCAAGGTTAATTTGCCTATGGTGCATGATACTACAAAACTCCCTGGATCTTTAAGCTTTGGTGGAATTCCTTTTTGGAGCACATCACTACATTCCTCACTGAGCATTACCGTCTCCTTCTCATTCCAGTTCCTTTTCTTGTTAATGAGCTCCTTTAAGAACTTGGCATATAGAGGTATTTGCTCCAATGCCTCAGCCAAGGGTATGTTGATCTCTAGCTTCTTGAAAGTCTCAAGGAATTTGTGGAAATGTTAATCCTTTGCTTCTTTGTGGAATCTTTGGGGATAAGGCAGTGGAGGTGTCAAGCTTTTCTCCACTTGATGTTGTCTTGGATTTGGTTCTTCCCTAATCTGCTTTCCCTTCTTCAGATTTTGTTGTCTATCTTCTTTTTCTTGAGGTTGATTCTGAGGGAGATTGCTTGCTGTTGCATCTTCATCATTGGCTGCCTCTTTTTCAACTTGTTTCTTGTCACTTTCCTTGGGTTTCTTGGTGGCTTCTTCATCTTTCAGCATGATTTTTCCACTCCTTAACCGTATTGCCTTGCACTCCTCTTTTGGATTAGGAATGGTGTCACTTGGTAGTGAGCTTGATGGTTTTTCAACAGAAATCTGCTTGGAGATTTGTCCAATCTGCCTTTCTAGGCTCTTCATGGAGGCTTCTTGATTCTTTGTTGTCAATTCTTGGTTCTTCATCATCTTCTCCATGAGCATCTCTAGATTAGTAATCCTCTGAGAGTCTTGTGAGATTGGTTGGTTGTGGGGTGTTACTGGATGATGGTAGGTGTTTTGGTTAGTTGGGTGGTTATTGGGTGGATAATGGTTAGAGTTGGGATAAGTGTTTTGTGGTTTTCTATATATGTTTTGGTTAGTATTTGGCTGGTTGTTGTGGTTTCAATTGTTTTGATTTGAGTTCCTTTGCCATGGCTGCTGAGTTTGATTATGGTTGTCCCCCCATCTGAGGTTGGGATGGTTTTTCCAAGAAGGATTGTAAGTATCACCATAGACTTCATTTGTTCCAGGATTTTGGTTGTGCATGTATTGGACTTGCTCTTGCTGTTGCTCCTCTTGAATTTCTTTATTTTGCCCCCATGTGGTTGATGGCTGGCTTGTGTTGACTGCTGCAACTTGGAGACTATCAATCCTTTTGGCCATTTGCTCAAACTGTTGTTGAATTTGTTGTTGCATCATTTTGTTCTGAGCTAGGATTGAATCCACTCCTTCCAACTCCATTACTCCTCTCCTTTGTGATGGTTGGCGTTGCCTTTGGTGAGCAAAGAAATATTGGTTGTTAGCCACCATATCAATGAGATTTTGAGCTTCCTTTGTAGTTTTCATGAGTTGTAATGAGCCTCCGACTGAATGATCAAGTGCTTCTTGAGCCTTCAGAGTAAGTCCCTCATAGAAGTTCTGCAGCTTGTCCCACTCAGTGAACATCTCTGGTGGATATTTCCTCAGCAGTGTCTTATATCTTTCCCATGCTTCAAACAGTTAGTGTGTTAATAAAAAAAAATAAAGAAACAGAAAAGAAAAAGTGCTTGATCTAGACCTCCACTTCACTTAGTCATTGTCAATCTATTTCAATCCCCGGCAACGGCGACAAAAACTTGATGGTGTTTTTGCGGAAAACGAATTTTCCAACACACAAATCCAACCGGCAAGTGTACCGGGTCGCATCAAGTAATAAAACTCACGGGAGTGAGGTCGATCCTACAGGGATTGAAGGATTGAGCAATTTTAGTTTAGTGGTTGATTTAGTCAAGCGAATCAAGTATTGGTTGAGTGATTTTGTATCCAACAGTAAGTAAATAGCAGGAAATGTAAAGGGAGAGGGATGAATTGCAGAATTTAAAGAGAACTGAAAGTAAAGGTGCTGAATCTTGAAGAACAAGAAATTAAATGACTGAAACTTAAAGTGCAAGAAATGTAAATTGCAGTAACTTAAGGTGCAAGAAATATAAATTGCTTGAATGGAAATAGGGAGTTGAGGTTTGGGAATTCAGAATTTCAGCAAGGAAAATTAAATTGCAACAATTAATAAAGCAGAAGATAAATTGGAAGTAACTAGAATTCAAACAGGAAATGAAATTAAATTGCAGCAGGGGTTCACAGAAGAACCAAAAAGGAAAATGGGATCTCAGGACTCCAGAGACTAGAGAGCAAAGTCTAGATCTCAATTGCCTTCCCAGATCCAAGTTCACAAAGCAATTAACAAGAAATTTAAGAAGAAGCAGTACAGGAAATGTAATTGAACTCAATTATGCAAAAGAGGAATTAAAGAGATCGTGAATGGAGATTGAGACAGAATTTCCTCAATTCTTCACACCCAAGACTCAAACAAGAAAAGTAAAAATGCTCAAGCAAGAATGAGGAAGAAGAGAAATCAATTCTCCTCCCCAATTCTCTGAAATCTTAGTGCCTAGCTCTCAATCAATTCTCAAAAATCAAAAGAAGGTTTTAAAAGTCAAATGTAAAGAAAAGCCCCCTAATTACATCAAACTATCTCCTATTTATACACTCTCTATTCTTGGATTTTGGTATTTGGATGGGCTTTTGATTTGGTGAAGAAATGAATTAAATTGGATTTTTAATCCAATTTTCAACCCATGAGAAAAGTGGCTTCCAGGAGGCTGCCCTGCCCTTGTGGAGGGCAGAGCAGGAAATGGTGCATGCGGCCTCGTGCGTGCGTGCTTGGTGAGAGTGATGCTGCAGGATGCTGCCCTGCCCTTGTGGAGGGCAGGGCAGAGTTTTCTTGGTGCACCAGATTCTGCTGCCCGTGCGTGCTGCTGCTGGCCGAGTGTTCAAGTCCTGGCCGTGCCAAGATGCTGCGCCATGCACCAAGAAATGCTGCCCTGCCCTTGTGGAGAGCAGGGCAATGTGCCAAAGGTGAAGTCCCACGTTCGATACTCGGTGGAGGCACATGTTGCTCCTTTTTCCTTGGTTTTCTTGGCACCAAAGTCATGCCTAGTTCCTTACTTCCTCATGGTGCCGTGTTCGATTCATGGAGAATGAAAGCAAGCTACTTTTTGCTTGATTTTATTGTGCTTGATCGCTACTCCCTTCCTCTTTGTCCTTGGGTTCGAAACCCGTAGGAAGCATTATGAAGCAATTCCTTTTGAATTTTTCTTGGGTGAAGCCCGATATTGCTCTTGAGGAGGGCAGGGCAGAGTTTTTGCTCTCTTTGATCCTTAGCATCAAATTGTGCTCCGCCCTTGTTGTGGGCAGGGCAATGTTGCCTTTCAAGGCTTGGTTCATTATGTTGCTCTCTTGGAGGGCAGTGTGCCCTTGTGGAGGGCAATGTTTGCTTCCTCCTTCTATGCGCCACATTCCTTCTTTCCTTGGGCCACGCTTTCTTAAGCCACGCTTTTCTTCTTTTCTTCCTTTCTTCACCTACAAGAAACCAAAACAACCACTCAAAGTATCTCTAAACTCATAAGGTTTATAATTCATTAAAAATTAATTAATTCTTGCTTAAACCTCATGATTTAGCATCAATTTAATGGTGGTTGCTAGATTTAAAGAAGTTGTGCATTTTCATTCCAAATCACTTACTTAGGATGCAAGAAAGTACATAAAGACTAATAAAACAAGTGAAATTAGCTTGAAAAATGGGTATATGATGACTTGTCATCAGAAGTCAAATAAGTTGAGAGACAACTTCTATTCACAAGTCTTAATCCTCTCCCTTGGGAAGGATTAGCGTTAGTGACTAGAGAGCCAGCCAACAATAAAACCCAATTACAATTTAACTCTTGAGTCTTCCAACTCAATGGTCTCCAAATATTAATCAACTTCAAAGCCAAGTTGGAGCCCACTCCATTGACATGGTAATTGAACTTAATTCTAAATAATCAGCAAATAAAAAAATTAAATAGAAAAATACTCTTTGCATTAATAAATTGGCAAGATAAGAAGGTAAACTAAAGTAATAGAATAATTAAAAGTAGAAGAGAAACTAAAGTAAAGGAACATTTAACCTGGAATTGGGAAGAAATAAACATAAAACTAAGAGAAATCCTAAATCCTAAAACCTAGAGAGAGGTTCTCTTTAGAAAACTACATATAAAACCTAAAAATTTTGTGAATGAGAAGTTGTGTGATGATTCTCCCACTCTGCAGCCTCTAATCTGTGTTTTCTTGACCAAAAACTGGGTCAAAAATAGCCCAGAAATTTCCCCCAGCAATTTCTACAGTTGCAGTACGTCGCGCCTGGCGCGTACGCGACGATGGACTTTTCGCCAATGTGCACATGTGCGTCAAGTGCACGTGCTCGACACCTAGCTGCATGGCCACTATGAAAATTGTATATCGTTATGAAGCCGTGGATGTTAGCTTTCCAACGCAACTAAAACTGCTTCATTTGGACCTTTGTAGCTCAAGTTATGATTGATTGAGTGCGAAGTGGTCAGGGTTGACAGCATTAGCAATTCCTTCAATTTCTTGTATTCCTTCCAATTTTGCATGCTTCCTTTCCATCCTTGATGAGCGGATAATTTGTACGCTTTTTGGCATTGTTTTTAGTATGTTTTTAGTATGATCTAGTTAGTTTTTAGTATATTTTTATTAGTTTTTAGTTAAAATTCACTTTTCTGGACTTTACTATGAGTTTGTGTGTTTTTCTGTGATTTCAGGTATTTTCTGGCTGAAATTGAGGGACCTGAGCAAAAATCTGATTCAGAGACTAAAAAGTACTACAGATGCTGTTGGGTTCTGCCCTCCCTGCACTCGAAGTGAATTTTCTAGAGCTACAGAAGCCCAATTGGCGCGCTCTCAATGGCGTTGGAAAGTAGACATCCTGGGCTTTCCAGCAATATATGATAGTCCATACTTTGCCCAAGATTTGATGGCCCAAACCGGCGTTCAAAACACCCTCAGAATTCCCAGCGTTAAACGC
>NC_029780.3:61051450-61051701 GCF_000817695.3 Arachis duranensis | reverse complement strand
CATCCAAATCTCTCATGGAAGGATCAACAGAGACCTCAACAAGGTTTCAACAATAATAATGGTGGAAGAAACAGGTTTAGCAATAACAAGCCTTTTCCATCATCTTCTCAGCAACAGACAGAGAGTTCTAAGCAGAATACCTCTGACTTAGCAACCATGGTCTCTGATCAAATCAAAACCACTCAAAGTTTCATGACTGAAACAAGGTCCTCCATTAGAAACTTGGAGGCACAAGTGGGTCAGCTGAGCAA
>NC_029780.3:61051032-61051267 GCF_000817695.3 Arachis duranensis | reverse complement strand
ATGGCCTCCAATGAGTTCCCCAATGAGGAACCATGGGAATCTGAGGCTCAAAAAGAGACCATAGAGATTCCATTGAATTTACTTCTGCCATTCATGAGCTCTGATGAGTATTCTTCCTCTGAAGAGGATGAGTATGTCACTGAAGAGCAAGTTACTAAATACCTTGGAGCAATCATGAAGCTGAATGACAAGTTATTTGGTAATGAGACTTGGGAGGATGAACCCCCTTTGCTCA
>NC_029780.3:61048390-61048793 GCF_000817695.3 Arachis duranensis | reverse complement strand
ACAAACCCGTGGCTAGAGGATGGTTGGAGTTTATCCAACGCTCAATCATTCCCACTAGCAACCAGTCTGAAGTTACTATAGACCGGGCTATCATGATTCGTAGCATCATGATTGGAGAAGAAATAGAAGTTCATGAGGTGATATCCCAAGAACTTTATAAGGTGGTGGACAAGTCCTCTACCTTGGCAAGGTTAGCCTTTCCTCATCTCATTTGTCACCTCTGTTATTCAATTGGAGTTGACATAGAGGGAAACACCATCATTAATGAAGACAAGCCCATCACTAAGAAAAGGATGGAGCAAACAAGAGATCCCACTCACCATGAAATCCCTGAGATGCCTCAAGGGATGCACTTTCCTCCACAAAACTATTGGGAGCAACTAAACACCTCCCTAGGAGAATT
>NC_029780.3:61044703-61046513 GCF_000817695.3 Arachis duranensis | reverse complement strand
ACATGATCGAGAACCAACAGCTGATTAGCCATGCGAGAAACCGTAGAGGACCATTTTCACTGAGAGGACCAGAAGTAGCCATTGACAACGGTGACGCCCAATATACAGCTTGCCATAGAAAGGAGTAAGAAGGATTGGGTGAAGACAGTAGGAAAGCAGAGAGACGGAAGGGACAAGCATCTTCATACGCTTATCTGAAATTCCTACCAATGAATTACATAAGTATCTCTATCTTTATCTTTATGTTTTATTCGTATATCATCATTCATATCCATTTGAGTCTGCCTGACTAAGATTTACAAGGTGACCATAGCTTGCTTCATACCAACAATCTCTGTGGGATCGACCCTTACTCGCGTAAGGTTTATTACTTGGACGACCCAGTACACTTGCTGGTTAGTTGTGCGAAGTTGTGTTTATGCCATGGTATTGAACACCAAGTTTTTGGATTCATCACCGGGGATTATTTGTGTTGTGAAAAGTATTGATCACAATTTTGTGCACCAATCCTCTAA
This sequence comes from Arachis duranensis, assembly GCF_000817695.3. Taxonomy (NCBI): domain Eukaryota; kingdom Viridiplantae; phylum Streptophyta; class Magnoliopsida; order Fabales; family Fabaceae; genus Arachis; species Arachis duranensis. The sequence continues at coordinate 61,045,998 of NC_029780.3, read as the reverse complement.
GCCATTCCTGCCCTGTAATCTCTGAAAACACTTAACACACAAATCATGGCATCGAGTTGTAATAAGAGAGGATTAAAATTGGCTAAATTAAGACCAAAGAAGCATGTTTTATTTCATAGCACAAAATTAGGAAGAAAAATGTAAAACATGCAATTTCTATGAATAATTGTGAGATTAGTGGATAAAATCCACTCAATTAAGCACAAGATGTACCCCAAAATAGTGGTGAATCTGTGATCCGAGCACCATATCTCGGGGGTATCCAATGATGATTCCGAAGGGCGACATATCCATAGAGGTGTGTCGGGTTGGCAGTTGAACCGACAATGTGATATCACAGCCAGTAGGACAGGCATTCATCGTGTGCATCTTCTATCTGTTTGTTTGCTTTGCCGACTTGTAATTGCTTGCCTAATTGTATAACATGCCTAACTACTACTTGAATTACTTACCTTACATGCCAATACTTGTGCTTTACTTGCATTGTATATAACTATGCTTTCTACTAGGGTTGAGGAGGTTCAAAAGGCGGTGGCAACGGGATCGCATGGAGGATAGGTTGGTGAAGCCTGTGGGACAGTGGTGTTAGTTAGAATAGAAAATCCACTAAGATAGATTACCCGTTTATTATATTATGGTTTAAGTATTGCTTTACTGTTTTAGTTATGCCTTAAGATTGAATCTTGTGATGGATATGAAGTCTAGGATTGCCTTTGGCGTCCCGGGATCTTATATCTTACATCACTGGGCACTGTTACCATACTGAGAACCTCCGGTTCTCACACCATATTCTGTTGTTATTTTTCAGATGCAGGTCGCAACCCACCTCGGTGAGTTGCTTGGATAGTGACAGAAATGGAGGATCCTGTTACTCTTGAAGTCTTTTTTATTTGTTTTGTTTATATATATCTCTCACTTTTGTATTTTGTTTTTACCTAGAGGCTTATATTTGAGAGAGACAAATTTGTATAAGTTGATTTTACTATCTGGTTCTGTTTTGTCTATTTATAACTAGTCGGCTTAAACTCCGCGAGCCGTGGCTAGATTCTTATACTATTATTCTCTTATCTTTTGTTACATTATATCTATATCTTGTGCTTTAATTTAGAAGCTTTGTTAGTACGTTTTTCACTTTTTAAATCCTGTTTTTGAGCTATATCCTTTATCGGGCTTGTAAATTACATTATTTATTCTATATATTATATGTATGAGCTTAAAACTATCGTAACCTTTGATTAACCTTTACTTTACGATGCGAGATAAAGTTTAGGCTAATTAGGGTGTTACATTTAGTG
>NC_029780.3:61025476-61044659 GCF_000817695.3 Arachis duranensis | reverse complement strand
CAGTTCGTCCTCGTAAGCCTGAGAGATGGACCGATTGTACTTCATTGCATACTCTGTATGTCTTTTTCTTTGATGCTATTAGGTTATCTACTTGGTATTGCAAAGCATGCTTGTTTGTGAGTGCCTGTTTGGGATAATTGAAGCACTAGGCTTTTGATATTGAGACTGATCACCTTGATATCGATTGTTTGTGTAGACAGGAACCCTAATGGCCACTCGCAGGCGAGGTCGAGCACATTCACGAGAAAGTAAGAATGAGCAGCCAGCCGATAACCATACAAAATTTATGGCGGCAATGGCTAATCTGGCAAACACCGTAGAAACTAATACCGCTGTGACTCTGCAGGCTGTGCAGAGGTTAGGCCAATCGGCTGGGAATGGAAACAGAAATGGCAAAGGAAACACGAATGAGAATGTTGAGGGAAATAGCAATAACACGGGAGGTGCTCCAATGACCTTGGCAACTTTTCTCAAGATTCATTCACCAATTTTCCAAGGATTAACTAACCCCACGGAAGCAGACAATTGGTTTCAGGCCATGGAGTGTGCTTTACAGGCGCAGCATGTTCCGAATAACCAATATGTAGAGTTTTCCGTATATCAGCATCTGGGAGAGGCCCAACACTGGTGGCAAGCCGAGTCCCGCTTGCTACAACTTTAGAATGCCGATGTTCCTTGGGATGTATTCCAAACGGCCTTCTATAAGAAGTACTTTCATGAGTCTGCAAGGGAAGCCAAGGAGATGGAACTTATGCAGCTGAAGCAAGGTTCCTTGTCTGTGGCAGACTACACAAGCAAATTTTAGGAGCTTTGTAGGTTTTCTAGGGTGTGTCAGGGTGCCCCGGAGACCTACGAGAGCTGGAAATATATCAAGTACTAGAGGGGCTTGAAGGACAAAATAATGACTGTTGTGGCTCCTATGGAGATTCGTACCTTTTCCGATCTGGTAAATAAGGCGAGGGTGGTTGAGGAGTATGCCAAAATAGTAGCTGCGTGCAAAGACAATCATGAAGGGAATACTAGCAAGGGACGTGGCGAGTATTTTCATCCGAGGGGTCAGAGTTTTAAGAGAGGAGGATATGCGCCTCAAGGTCAAGGCAGTTTCAAAAAGAACACTTAGAATCAGTTTCAGTACGCCAAAGGAAGAGCAAATCAGAGTGGTTGCTTCAACTGTGGATTGCCTGGTCATATTACGAGTGATTGCACTCGTTGGAAGAACCCAAATGTGGGTCAGAGTTAGCATCAAGGTCGAGTCTTTGCTGTGAATGCCAAAGATGCTTCTAAGGCGGATCTGTTGATGAGAGGTATATGTTTAATTGGTGATAGGCATGTACATACCCCACATCAGACGGTGGTGACTAAGTCAGGGTGTAGGCAAATAGGATTCAAACTTGAGGGTAGAGACTTTGTGCATGATTTGATCTGTTTACCCATGGTTAGGTTGGAGATTATTTTGGGGTTTGATTAGTTATCAAAGAACCGAGTTTTGTTGGATTGCTTTGAGCGGTCGATTCAGTTTATGATGGAAAGAGAAAATGGAGCAGTGATAGCTGAGGGTTATTACCTGAACTCTGTGATGGTGCACTGTAGTGGGGAAGAGTGTCAGGGTTATATCTTGTTGGCTGCTAATGCTTTGGGTGATACCCAGAACTTAGATCAGATCCCGATAGTTAAAGACTTTCTGGAAGTATATGTTTCTGGAAGATATCCCGGAGTTTCCACCTCAAAGAGAGATTAAATTTGCGATTAAATTGGTGCCAAGAGCTGGAGCAGTGTCAATTGCGCCTTATAGGATGGCTCCGATGAAGAAGAAGGATGGACGAATGCGACTGTGTGGATTACCGACAGTTGAATAAAGTGACTGTGAAGAACAAGTACCCGCTGCCAAGGATAGATGATTTGATGGATCAACTGCAAGGAGCTAGAGTATTTTCCAAGATTGATTTGAGATCCGGTTACCATCAGATAAGGGTGAAAGAGGATGATATCCCTAAGTCTGCGTTTAGGATGCGCTATGGACACTACGAGTTTGTGGGGATGTCCTTTGGGTTAACGAATGCACCCGTTGTGTTCATGGATTACATGCGCAGAGTATTTCGTCCCTTTTTGGACAAATTCGTGGTGGTTTTCATAGATGATATCTTGGTTTATTCTAAGACGGCAAAGGAGCATGAGGAACACTTAAAGATTGTGTTGCAAATCTTAAAGGAGCGGAAATTGTATGCTAAGTTGTCCAAGTGTGAGTTTTGAAATGAGGAAGTGAAGTTCTTAGGTCACGTGGTGAGTAAAGGAGGAATAGCAGTAGATCCTTCTAAGGTAGAAGCGGTGATGGAATGGGAAAGACCAACAACAGTGACGAAAGTCAGAAGCTTCTTAGGCTTAGCCGGATATTACCAGAGATTCATTGAAGGGTTTTCCCGGATTGCACTATCGATGACTAAGTTGACAAGGAAGGAGGTACCATTTGTGTGGACGTCGGAGTGTGAAAAAGGTTTTCAAACTTTAAAGGAGAAGTTAACTTCGGTGCCTGTTTTGATCTTGCCGGAACCGCATGAACTATTTGAAGTATATTGTGATGCGTCACTGAAGGGTTTGGGTTGTGTGTTGATGCAACACCGGAATGTGGTGGCTTATGCATCGCGTCAGTTGAGATCGCATGAGGTAAATTACCCAGCTCATGATTTGGAATTAGCGGCGATTGTGTTTGCATTGAAGATTTGGAGACACCACTTGTATGGAGTAAGGTTTAGCGTCTTTTCTGATCATAAGAGTCTCAAGTACATCTTTGATCAGAAGGAATTAATATGCGTCAGAGGAGGTGGATGGAGTTGCTAAAGGATTATGATTTTGAACTAAGTTATCACCCTGGAAAGGGGAATGTGGTGGCAGATGCATTGAGCCGAAAGTCCTTGATAATTGCTTGGATGAGAATCAAGGAAGAAGAGTTACTGGATAAATTTGTTGTTCTTAAGCTGGATATTGGTAAAGTTGTCCTCCAGCAGTTATTTTAACCAGTTAGTGATAAGAGGCATGGAGAATTCACCAAGAATGATGAAAGATTATGGAGGTATAAAAGGAGAATTTGCATACCGAATGTCGGAAGTTTGAGGCAAGACTTGTTGTTGGAAGCTCATAATAGTGGGTTTTCCATTCATCCTAAAAGTACGACGATGTATTATGACTTAAAGAAGATGTTCTGGTGGCCTAGGATGAAAGGTGATGTAGCTACAGCGGTATCGAAGTGCCTAACGTGTCAGAAGATAAAGATAGAGCATCAGAAATAGTTGGGGATGCTACAGCCACTTGAAATACCTTAGTGGAAGTGGGAAGGAGTTGCAATGGATTTTGTGACCGGTTTACCAAGGACTAGGTCGGGATTTGACGCGGTTTGGGTGATCGTGGATCGTTTAGCCAAATCCGCTCATTTTCTGCCTATTCGAGAGTACTGTTCTATGGAGGAGTTAGCAAGGTTGTACATCAAGGAGATAGTAAGGTTGCACGGTGTGCCATCGAGCATAGTATCGGACCGTGATCCTCGATTCACATCAAGGTTTTGGGGAGCTTTCCAAAGGTCTTTTGGTACGAAGTTGTGCCTCAATACCGTATATCATCCACAAACAGATGGACAGTCGGAAATGACTATTCAGACATTGGAGGATACGTTGAGGGCATATGTATTGGATCAACTCGGAAGTTGGGACCATTACAAGTCATTGGTGGAGTTTGCATACAACAATAGTTTTCATGCGAGCATTGGGATGGCTCCGTATTAGGCCTTGTATAGACGGAAGTGCCAATCTCCACTTTGTCGGTATGAATCTGGTGAAGCAAGTGTATTGGGTCCAGACAGAGACTACGGAAAAGATTAAGAAGATTTGGGATAGAATTCTTACTGCTTAGAGTCGACAAAAAAGATATGCGGATCAGAGAAGGAAACCATTAGAATTTGAAGTGGGAAAGCATGTGTTTTTGAGGGTTACACCGACAACTGGGATTGGAAGTGCAATCAAAACCAAGAAGTTGAATCCGAGGTATCTAGGACTGTTTGAGATTCTAAGGCGATTTGGGCCCGTGGCGTATCAAGTAGCTTTGCCACCTCACTTATCCCACTTGCAAGACATATTCCACGTGTCACAACTCCATAAGTACACGTTGGATGCGACACAAGTATTAGAGCCTGAGTCGATCGAGTTGACCGAGAACTTAACTTTTCAAGTAACAACGGTGCGTATCGATGAAACTAGTGTGAAGAAGCTGCAAGGAAAAGAAGTTCAGTTGGTAAAAGTAGCTTGGGAGCAAGCAGTAATTGAAGAGCATACTTAGGAATTGGAGTCCGAGATGCAGAAGGATTATCCTGAGCTGTTACCAGGTAGTCATTAAATTTTGAGGGCAAATTTTCTTATTTGGTGGGGAGAATGTAAGAACCGAACTTAATTAATCATTTAATTAAGTAATTAATATTGCCCAAATTAGGTTCCAAAAATTTAGAATGAGAATTTGAGGATTTAAATATATTTTTGGACTCAGTAGGGTTTTCTGATTCAGAAAATATGTTTTCTGCAAAACACCGTGAAAAATCGCAAACCGATAGCTAAACCAGTAGAACCGGTTCAAGTCTGCCCGGTACAGCGCGAGAAAAAGTGAACACAGTCAAAAATCTTAGAAAAATAATAGAAGTCAAAAATCGGGCGTTAATTTTAAAGGTTTGGCCCAAAGTTGGGCGAACCATGCTAAAAACGCTAACGGGTTAGATTGGGCCCAAGCCCAACATATATAAAGGTTCATTAATGAACTCTTCAGCCATAACACAACACACACACACACACCAGAAATTGAGAGAAGAAGGAGAAGAGAGAAGAAGCACTATTCTCTTCTCACTTTAATCTGCGATATCTCGAGCTATGGTGCTCCGATTCGCGTGTCGTCAGCGGCTACGCAAAGCTCTCACCGAGCCCATCACTTCTATTCAAGCTTTGTGGTAAGCTTTTTGAAATTTTCTGCCCAGTTTTTGTGCCCTTGTGAAATTCGAATTTTGGGGTTTGGTTTTGAGAGAAATCTTGTGTTTTGGGAGTTTAGGTACACTCTAGAACTTGATTGCTTGTGATTTTGGCTTCCAAAAACTGTTGGGTAAGGTGAGTTGCTCTTGAACCCTTGTGAAATTTCAATTATAATGAGCCCTAGGTTGATTTATGATGATTTATGTATATATAGCTTGATTATGGTGAGTTTGGAGCTTGTTGGTGATTGTTGATGCTTGTTGGAGATTCTTGGTGGCTTAGATTATGATTGAAAGGTTGCTTGTGCCCAATTTAGGTTTTTATCATATTGAAAATCGGCCAAGTTATGGTTTTGGTTTTCTCTATGTGGTATATAATACTCATGGACATTTAGGCTAGTGACCCATAGGATAGGTTTGGATTTTTGTGGTTGTTGATGATGGTTGATTGATTATGTATGTTGAATTGATATTGCTATGTTGAGAAGTAATGATGTTGAGGTATGATGTTTTATGACTTTGAATGATTGTATATTGTTGGATATTGATAAAAAGCAAGAATGAGATTGATGATGAGAATTGATAGTGATAAAATGATTATTGGTGATTGTGTTGGTGGAGGATTGACTTTGGTATCATATATTTGAGGTTTAACGGTTGAGAATGGTGTAATATGTTATAAAGAGTAGATTATGATGGAAAATGGAGTTTGGAAAGGTTTTATTTGGTTTTGGTTGGTTTGAGTTGTGAAAATGAGGAAATTGGTAAATTGTGAACTTTTGATAAAAGTTGGTTTTTTAGTGAACTTTGTCTGATCATAACTTATGTCTCAGTTTTCAAAATTTGTTGAAATTGGTTTAGAATTAAATTTTATTGAAAAGTCTTCAAATTGATATAAAGTTTGTAAAATTTGGATTTTTGTAGAGGAAGTTATGATCATTCAAAGATTGGTGTCAAAATCTGAAACTTTGCAAAGTTGCAAAAATTTGTGATTTCTGGTATGTGCGCACGCACAGCCTTGTGTGCACTCTCACCCCTACAACTTTTTAAACATGTGCACACGCATACGCAGAGGCAGGCAATCTGTTTAGAGCGCTAGCACTGCTTGTGCGCGCACATACCCAATTAACATTTACAACCTGTGCGCACGCACTGCCCTATGCGCACGCACACGTTTGGAAGGGCAATCTGTAGAGGGCGCGAGCACGCCTTGTGCACGCGAACAGAATTATAAAATTTTGTACCTTTGCGTACGCACACCTCTATGCGTACGCACACCTCTATGCGTATGCACATGTTTTTAAACTTCTCCTGTGCGTGCGCACGTGCACGCCCTGTTTCACAAACTTAACTTTGTTTTCAACTATTCCACCTTCCCAACAAGATTGTAAGCTTTTGTGATACCATTTTAAGACTCTTGGGCTAATTTTTGAGTATGAGAACATGAGAAATAACCTAAGGGATTTAGTTGATATTATTATGAAAAATTAGAAAACGGAGGCTTAGGTTTTTGGTGTATTGAGGATGGATTGATGGCATGTGAAGGTAGATTGGTATATGAAATGAGAACTGATGAATTGTTGAGTTTGGAACTGAAATGTGAATTGACAGTAGTTGAGATGAGTCGAGAACTCATAATGGGAATGTTGATTTGACAGTGGTTGAGATGAGTCGAGGATTCGAATCTGCAATGATGATTCATTGATGTATTGAAAATGTTTTTGGAAAAACCACTGAACTACTATTTTATATTGAGATTATGAGATGCTATGTGCCAGGCAGGGACGGTGGTTAATCCTGCCTGTCAAGGTAGCAGCGGCGGCGTAAGGATGGTGGTTAATCCCGCTTACGTTGAGATGTGAGGTCTGAGGCAAGAGTATCCCGCTCGCATCCCTTCGGATCAATAGAGTGTGTAGGCACAAAATCCTGAACGGTGATCCGAGCGTCATATCTCGGGGGTTCCCAATGATGATTCCGAAGGGCGACATCTCCATGGAGATGTTTCGGGTTGGCAGTTGAATCGACAATGTGATATCATAGCCAGTAGGACAGGCATTCATCATGTTCATCTTCTATCTGTTTGTTTGCTTTGTGACTTGTAATTGCTTGCCTAATTATATAACATGTCTAATTGCTACTTGAATTACTTGCCTTACTTGCCAATACTTGTGCTTTACTTGCATTGTATATAATTGTGCTTTCTACTGGGATTGAGGAGGTTCGGAAGGTGGTGGCGATGGGATCGCATGAAGGATAGATTGGTCAAGGCTGTAGGACAGTGGTGTTGGTTAGAATAGAAAATCCACTAAGATAGATTACCTTTTTATTGTATTATGGTTTAAATATTGCTTTACTGTTTTAGTTATGCCTTAAGATTGAATCTTGTGATGGATATGAAGTCTAAGATTGCCTTTGGTGTCCCGGGGTCTTATATCCTACATCACTGGGCACTGTTACCATACTGAGAACCTCCAGTTCTCACACCATATTCTGTTGTTGTGTTTCAGATGCAGGTCGCAACCCACCTCGGTGAGCTGCTTGGATGGTGACAGAACCAGAGGATCCTATTACTCTTGAAGTCTTTTTTAGTTGTTTTGTTTATATATATCTCTCGCTTTTGTATTTTGTTTTTGCTTAGAGGCTTGTATTTGAGAGACACAAGTTTGTATAAGCTGATTTTACTGTCTGGTTCTGTTTTGTCTGTTTATAACTAGCTGGCTTAAACTCCGCGAGCTGTGGCTAGATTCTTATACTATTATTCTCTTATCTTTTGTTACATTATATCTATATCTTGTGCTTTAAGTTAGACGCTTTGTTTGCACGTTTTGTGCTTTTTAAATCCTGCTTTTTAGCTATATCCTTTATCGGGCTTCTAGATTATTTTATTATTTCTTCTATATATTATATGTATGAGCTTAGAACTGTCGTAACCTTTGATTAACCTTTGCTTTTCGACGCGAGGTAAAGGTTAGGCTAATTAGGGTGTTACGAAGTTGCTCAGTACCTAGGAATTCAGATGAAGCTGAATGCCAAGCTATTTGGCACAGAGCCACTGGAGGAAGAACCTCCCGTGCTCACCAAGGAACTCAATCCCTTGGTTCATCAGAAGATACCTCAAAAGAAGCTGGATCCCGGACATTTCTTAATTCCTTGCACCATAGGTACCATGACATTTGATAAGGCTCTGTGTGACCTAGGGTCAAGCATAAACCTCATGCATCTCTCTATAATGAAGAAGCTAGAAAACTTTGAGGTATAAGCTACAAGAATCTCAATAGAGATGGCAAACAAGTCCATGAAAAAGGCTTATGGACTGGTAGAGGATGTGTTGGTGAAGGTTGAAGACCTTTACATCCCTGCTGACTTCATAATCCTAGATATTGGGGAGGAAGAGGATGAATGCATCATCCTTGGAAGACCCTTCCTACCTACAGCCAAGCTTGTGATTGATGTAGACAGAGAAGAACTAATCCTGTAATTAGATGAGGACTATCTTGTGTTCAAGGTTCATAAACCTCATTCTACCTCAACTGAAGGAAGCACCATTCATAAACATGGAGTACTTCAACCATTCCTCTCAGTACAGAGCCTAACAGAGCCCCCAAAAACCAACTCTAAGTTTGGTGTTGGGCAACCATCATCAAGCTCTAAGTGGAATGGTGATGAATCCATATTTGATGATGATTTTTCGGTTAGAATTAAATGGATTTCATCACATAAACTTGCACTTATTCCCTTGAATAGCATGCTTTTGAACTTTCCTCCCAAATTGTGCTTGATATTGAAAACATGTTCTTTTATGCTTAATTTGATCTATTTTTTATTCCATTTGCCTTCCATTCAATGCCTTGATGTTGTTTGTGAGTGAATTCAAGTTTATAAGGTAAGACTGGGTTGGAGAAAATGGAAGAAGAGCTTGCAAAATGAAGGAAGCATGAAGAATCAAAGGAGAAGAGTTCAGAGACGTGTGCGTGCGCACAGCCTTCTGTGCACCCACACAGGAACCCAAGCAGAGCGCGTAGATCAGTTCAAGCGTGTTGCGCGTCCTGCCTAGCATCGCCTAGTGTGCGTGCGTACAGCTTCTTGTGCGTACGCACAAGAGAGAATTTTTGCAAAGTGTGCGGATGCGCACGCCTGTGCGTCCGCATAGGTGTCCGTGCATGACCTCATTAGAAAAGCACGTGCCTCGTGATTTGAGGGCATTGGGGGCCTATTTTTGAAGTCTTAGAGCTCATATTAGAGGGGAAATGAAGGAAATAACATAGCATGGCATTAGTATAGTTTTAGGGGTAGAATAGAAGGTTTTTTTAGTTTAGTTTTCTCTAAGTTTTCTCATCTTCTCCATTAGGGTTTTATTAAGGTTTTATATTCCAAGTGCCATTTCTATTTTTTATCACTGGATATTGCTAATCTCATTGTAAGTATTCTCTTGTTAATACTTTTTATGGTTATATTATCATTACTCTTTCTTCTCATTCAAGATATCGTCAAATTTTGTTTCTCTTTTGCAATTCCACTTTCTTGTTGATGAGTTTGATGTTTAATGTTTATTTCATGATTTCTTATGTTATTATTGTTGATTGAGAATAATTGTTGCTTTTAATTCCAAGTCTTTTCTTATTTTTCTCATGATTAAGCTTTTTTCCCACCAAGTGTTTGACAAAATGTCAAACATGGTTTTCGGCTAAATTTTTGCTCCTTGGCTTGGGAGAAGTGAGTGATGAGCGGATAATTTATACGCTTTTTGGCATTGTTTTTAGGTAGTTTTTAGTATAATCTAGCTACCTTTAGGGATGTTTTCATTAGTTTTTATGCTAAATTTACATTTCTGGACTTTACTATGAGTTTGTGTGTTTTTCTGTGATTTCAGGTAATTTCTAGCTGAAATTGAGGGACCTGAGCAAAACTCTGATAACAGGCTGACAAAGGACTGCTGATGCTGTTGGATTCTGACCACACTGCACTCAAAATGGATTTTCTGGAGCTACAGAACTCCAAATGGCGCGTTCTCAATGGAGTTAGAAAGTAGACATCTAGAGCTTTCCCGCAATATATAATAGTCCATACTTTATTCGAGATTTGATGACGTAAACTGGCGCTCAACGCCAGCTCTATGCTGCATTCTAAAGTCAAACGCCAGAAACAAGTCACGAACCAGAGTTGAACGCCAAAAACACGTTACAACTTGGCGTTCAACTCCAAGATAAGCATCAGCTCGTGTAAAGATCAAGCTCAGCCCAAACATACACCAAGTGGGCCCCGGAAGCGGATTTATGCATCAATTACTTACTTCTGTAAACCCTAGTAGCTAGTTTAGTATAAATAGAACTTTTTACTAGTATATTAAACGTCTTTGGACAACTGACGGTTCATCTTGTTGCTCAGATTAGGTAATTTTCTTCTTTGTTTTATTTTCAAAAATTTTTCAAAAAAAAATTTATCCCTATTTTCGAAAAAATTTTAATTAAAAATAAATTATTCTATGGCTTCAAAACTTTTAAGAATGGATTCTAGAGTTTCATGAAGCATGTTGAATCCAAGCTGGCTGTAAAGCCATATCCAATTTCTTTTGAACTGAGGCTTCCTCTTCACATGCTTGAACTATGTATGCTAAAGCTTGGCTGGCTATTAAGCCATGTCCAATTCCTAGATCGGAGCTTTAGGCTAAACATTGAAAAATTCCTGGAATTCTTCTTAAAAATTTTGAATTTCTTATTTTCTTTTTCCTATATATTTTTCGAAAAATACAAAGTAAAATCTAAAAAATATATATATAAAAGAAAATACAAAAAAATCATAAAACAAAAAAAACCAAAAATATTTTGTGATACTTGTTTGAGTCTTGGGTCATGTTTTAAGTTTGGTGTCAATTGCATGCTTTAAAAATATTTCTTGCATTTTTTGAAAATTCATGCATTCATAGTGTTCTTCATGATCTTCAAGTTGTTCTTGGTAAGTCTTCTTGTTTGATCTTGATGCTTTCTTGTTTTGTGTCTTTTATTGTTTTTCATGTGCATCTTTGCATTCATATTGTCTAAGCATTAAAGATTTCTAAGTTTGGTGTCTTGCATGTTTTCTTTGCATCAAAAATTTTTCAAAAATATGTTCTTGATGTTCATCATGATCTTCAAGGTGTTCTTGGTGTTCATCTTGACATTCATAGTGTTCTTGCATGCATCATGTGTTTTGATCCAAAATCCTCATGTTTTGGATCATTTTTATGTTTTTCTCTATCATCATTAAAAATTCAAAAAATAAAAAAATTTATCTTTTCCTTATTTCTCTCAAAAATTCAAAATTTTGGGTTGACTTGGTCAAAAATTTTTAAAATAAGTTGTTTTCTTGTTAGTCAAGTCAAAATTTCAAATTTTAAAAATCTTATCTTTTTAAAACTTTTTCAAAAATTAAATCTTTTTCATTTTTCTTATTAATTTTCGAAAAATCTTTAAAATATTTTTCAAAAATCTTTTTCTTAATTTTATCTTTATTTTCGAAAATTATGCTAACAATTAATATGATTGATTCAAAAATTTGAAGTTTATTACTTTCTTATTAAGAAAGGTTCAATCTTTAAATTCTAGAATCTTATCTTTTAGTTTCTTGTTAGTTATGTAATTAATTTTAATTTTAAAAATTAAATTTTTTCTAACCATATCTTTTTAATCATATCTTTTATATCATATCTTTTTCAAAATTTTATCTTTTTCAAAAATTTGATTTCAAAATATCTTATCTAACTTCTTATCTTCTTATCTTTTCAAATTTGATTTTAATATCTTTTTCAACTAACTAATTAACTTTTTGTTTGTTTCTTATCTTTTTCAAAATCACCTAACTAATTTTTCCTCTCTAATTTTCGAAAATATCTCATCCCTTTTTCAAAATTCTTTTTAAATTAACTAATTGTTTTAAATTTTAATTTTAATTCTATCTCACCTTTAATTTTCAAAAATTATTAACTGCTTTTCAAAATTAATTTTTGAATTCTCTCTCTCTCATCTTCCTCTATTTATTTATTTATTTATTCACTAACACTTTTCTTCATCTCAAATCACTACCTCTATCCTTACCCTTGTGTTTGGATTCTCCATTCTTCTTATTCCCTTTCTTCTTCTACTAATAATAAGGAACCTCTTTACTGTGACATGGAGGATTCCTCCTCCTTTTTCTGTTCTCTTCTTTCTCGTATGAGCAGGAACAAGGAAAAAGGCATTCTTGTTGAAGCTGATCCAGAACCTGAAAGGACTCTGAAGAGGAAACTAAGAGAAGCTAAATTACAACAATCCAGAGACAACCTTACTAAAATTTTCGAACAAGAGAAGGAGATGGCAGCCGAACCTAACAACAATAATGCAAGGAGGATGCTTGGTGATTACACTACACCTACTTCCAAGTTTGATGGAAGAAGCATCTCAATCCCTACCATTGAGGCAAACAATTTTGAGCTAAAACCTCAACTAGTTGCTCTAATGCAACAAAACTGTAAGTTTCATGGACTTCCATCAGAAGATCCCTATTAGTTTTTAACTGAGTTCTTGCAGATCTGTGAGACTGTAAGGACGAATGGAGTAGATCCTAAAGTCTACAGGCTCATGCTTTTCCCTTTTGCTGTAAGAGACAGAGCTAGAACATGGTTGGATTCACAAGCTAAGGATAGCCTGGACTCTTGGGATAAGTTGGTCACGGCCTTCTTGGCTAAATTTTTTCCTCCTCAAAAGCTGAGCAAGCTTAGATTGGATGTTTAGACATTCAAACAAAAAGATGGTGGATCCCTCTATGAAGCTTGGGAAAGATACAAGCAGATGACCAAAAGGTGTCCTTCTGACATGCTTTCAGAATGGACCATTCTGGATATATTCTATTATGGTCTGTCTGAGTTCTCTAAGATGTCACTGGACCATTCTGCAGGTGGATCCATTCACCTAAAGAAAATGCCTGCAGAAGCTCAAGAACTTATTGACATGGTTGCAAATAACCAGCTCATGTACACTTCTAAGAGGAATTCCGTGAATAATGGGACGCCTCAGAGGAAGGGAATTTTTGAGATTGATGCTCTGAATGCCATATTGGCTCAGAACAAAATGTTGAATCAGTAAGTCAACATGATTTCCCAATGTCTGAATGGATGGCAAAATGCATCCAACAATACTAAAGAGGCATCTTCTGATGAAGAAGCTTATGATCCTGATAACCCTTGCAGGGGTAAATTACTTAGGTGAACCTTATGGAAACACCTACAATTTATCATGGATAAATCATCCAAATTTCTCATGGAAGGATCAACAAAAGCCTCAACAAGGCTTTAATAATGGTGGACAAACTAGGCTCAACAATAGCAAGCCTTTTCCATCATCTTCTCAGCAACAGACAAAGAATCCTGAGCAAAGCACTTCTAATTTAGCTAATCTAGTCTCTGATCTGTCTAAGGCCACTTTAAGTTCCATGAGTGACACAAGATCCTCCATTAGAAATTTGGAGGCACAAGTAGGCCAGCTGAGTAAGAAAGTTACTAAAACCCCTCCTAGTACTCTCCCAAGCAATACAGAAGAGAATCCAAAGAGAGAGTGCAAGGCCATTGATATACTCAACATGGCCAAATGCAAGAAGGAGGGAGAGGACGCGAATCCCAATGAGGAAGATCTCATGGGACGTCTCTCAAGCAGGAAGGAGTTCCCTATTGAGGATCCAAAGGAATCTGAGTCTCATATAGAGACCATAGAGATTCCATTAAATCTCCTTTTGCCATTCATGAGCTCTGAAGATTATTCTTCCGCTGAAGAGGATGAAGATGTAACTGGAGAGCAAGTTGCTCAATATCTAGGAGCCATCATGAAGCTGAATGCCAAGTTATTTGGTAATAAGACATGGGAAGGTGAACCTCCATTGCTCATTAGTGAACTTGATACATGGGTTCAGCAAACTTTACCTCAAAAGAAACAAGATCCTGGGAAATTCTTAATACCCTGTACCATAGGCACCATGACCTTTGAGAAAGCTCTGTGTGACCTAGGGTCAGGCATAAATCTTATGCCACTCTCTGTAATGGAGAAACTAGGAATCATTGAGGTACAGCCTGCCTTATTCTTATTACAATTGGCAGACAAGTCAGTAAGACAAGCTTATGGATTAGTAGAGGACGTTTAGTAAAGGTTAAAGGCCTTTACATTCCTGCCGATTTCATAATCTTAGACACTAGAAAGGAGGAGGATGAATGCATCATCCTTGGAAGACCTTTCCTAGCCACAGCAGAAGCTGTGATAGATGTTAACAGAGGAGAATTAGTCCTTCAATTGAATAGGGACTACCTTGTGTTTAAGGCACAAGGCCATCCCTCTGTGACAAAAGAGAGTAAACATGAAGAGTTAAGTTTGGTGCTGGGAGGCCACAACCAAACTCTAAGTTTGGTGTTGAATCCTCAAAACCAAACTCTAAGTTTGGTGTTGGGACTATACAACATTGACCTGATCACCTGTGAGGCTCCATGAGAGCCAACTGCCAAGCTATTGACATTAAAGAAGCGCTTATTGGGAGGCAACCCAATTTTTATTTATCTAATTTTATTTTTTATTTTATCATTCTTTTATGTTTTATTAGGTACATGATCATGTGGAGTCACGAAAAGAATTATTAAAATTAAAAATAGAATCAAAAACAGCAGAAGAAAAATCACACCCTGGAGGAAGGACTTACTGGCGTTTAAATGCCAGTAAGGAGCATCTATCTGGCGTTCAACGCCAGAACAGAGCATGAATCTGGCGTTGAACGCCAGAAACAAGCAACACCCTGGCATTCAAACGCCAGGAATGCACCCTGAGGAGAGCTGGCGCTGAACGCCAGAAACAAGCATGGAACTCGCGTTCAACGCCAGAAACATGCTACACATGGGCGTTGAACGCCCAGAACATGCATCACTTCGGCGTTTAAACGCCAGAATTGCATGCAAAGGCATTTTACATGCCTAATTGGTGCAAGGATGTAAATCCTTGACACCTCAGGATCTGTGGACCCCACAGGATCATCTCAGGATCTGTAGACCCCACAGGATCCCCACCTACCATATTCTCCCCTCTTCTCAGCATTCATCCTCTTTTTCCAATAAACACTCTTCCCCAAAATCCTTCACCAATCACCTCAATCTCTCTTCCTAATTACCCCCCTTCACCACTCATATCCATCCACTCTTCCCCATAAACCCCACCTACCTTCAAAATTCAAATTTCTTTCCCACCCAAACCCACCCTAAATGGCCGAACCTACTCCCTCTCCTCTCCCTATATAAACCCCTCCATTCTCCTTAATTTTCACACCACACAACCTCCTCTTCTACACCTTGGCCGAATACACCTCCCCTACTCTCCTCCATATTTTCTCTTCTTCTTCTTCTTTTCTTTCTTCTCTTGCTCGAGGGTGAGCAATATTTTAAGTTTAGTGTGGTAAAAGCATAAGCTTTTTGTTTTTCCATTACCATTGATGGCACCTAAGGCCGGTTCAATTAAGAAGACTGGACCTCAAGCCTGTGGCTAGAGGATGGTTGGAGTTCATCCAACGTTCCATCATCCCCACTAGCAACCGATCTGAAGTTACTGTGGATCAGGCCATCATGATTCATAGCATCATGAATGGAGAGGAAGTAGAAGTTCATGAAGTCATCTCCCTTGAATTCTACAAAATAGCCGAAAAGCCCTCTACCTTGGCAAGGCTAGCTTTTCTTCATCTTATTTGCCATCTATGTTACTCAGCTAGAGTCATCATAGAAGGAGACATCCCCATTGAGGAGGACAAGCCCATCACTAAGAAAAGAATGGAGCAAACAAGAGAGCCCACTCATGGAACCCAAGAGACGCATGAGGAAGCTCATCACCAAGAAGTCCCAGAAATGCCTCAAGGGATGCACTTTCCTCCCAACAACTATTGAGAACAACTCAACACTTCTCTAGAAGATTTGAGTTATAATATGGATCAATTGAGGGAGGAACATCAAGAGCACTCCATCATTCTCCATGAAATTAGAGAAGATCAAAGAGCAATGAGGGAGGAGCAACAAAGGCAAGGAAGAGATATAGAAGAACTCAAGGACATCATTGGTTCTTCAAGAAGAAAGCGCCACCATCACTAAGGTGGATTCATTCCTTGTTCTTATTTTTCTATTTTTTTTTCGGTTTTTATGCTTATTATGTCATCTATAATTGTGTATTTGTTACATGATCATTAGTATTTAGTAACTATGTCTTAAGGCTATAAATAATCCCATGAATCCTTCACCTCTCTTAAATGAAAACATGAATTTTGAAATTATCCTTGAATTTAGTTTAATTATATTGATGTGGTGACAATACTTTTCGTTTTCTAAATGAATGCTTGAACAGTGCATATTCTTTATCTTGTTGTTTATTAATGTTAAAATTGTTGGCTCTTGAAAGAATGATGAACAAGGAGAAATGTTATTGACAATCTGAAAAATCATGAAATTGATTTTTGAAGCAAGAAAAAGCAGTGAAGAACAAAGCTTGTGAAAAAAAATTATTAAGAAAAAGAAAAAGCAAGCAGAAAAAAGCCAATAGCCCTTAAAACCAAAAGGCAAGGGTAAATAGGATCCAAGGCTTTGAGCATCAATGGTTAGGAGGGCCCAAGGAAATAAAATCCAGGCCTAAGCAGCTAAATCAAGCTGTCCCTAACCATGTGCTTATGGCATGCAGGTCCAAGTGAAAAGTTTGAGACTGAGTGGTTAAAGTCGTGATCCAAAGCAAAAAGAGTGTGCTTAAGAGCTCTGGACACCTCTAACTGGAGACTTTAGCAAAGTTGAGTCACAATCTAAAAAGGTTCACCCAGCTATGTGTCTGTGGCATTTATGTATCCAGTGGTAATACTGGAAAACAAAATGCTTAGGGCCACGGCCAAGACTCATAAAAGTAGCTGTGTTCAAGAATCAACATACTTAACTAGGAGAATCAATAACACTATCTGAAATTCTAAGTTCCTATAGATGCCAATCATTCTAAACTTTAAAGGAAAAAGTGAGATGCCAAAACTGTTCAGAGGCAAAAAGCTACAAGTCCCGCTCATCTAATTAGAATTAATATTCATTGATATTTTGGGATTTATAGTATATTCTCTTCTTTTTATCCTAATTTATTTTCAGTTGCTTTGGGACAAGCAACAATTTAAGTTTGGTGTTGTGATGAGCGGATAATTTATACGCTTTTTGGCATTATTTTTAGGTAGTTTTTAGTATAATCTAGCTACTTTTAAGGATGTTTTCATTAGTTTTTATGCTAAATTCACATTTCTGGACTTTACTATGAGTTTGTATGTTTTTATGTGATTACAGGTAATTTCTGGCTGAAATTGAGGGACCTGAGCAAAACTCTGATAAAAGGCTGACAAAGGACTGCTGATGCTGTTAGATTCTGACCTCCCTGCACTCGAAATGGATTTTCTGGAGCTACAGAACTCCAAATGGCGCGCTCTCAACGGCGCTGGAAATTAGACATCCAGAGCTTTCAAGAAATATATAATAGTCCATACTTTATTTGAGATTTGATGACGTAAACTGGCACTTAACGCCAGCTCTATGCTGCATTCTGGAGTCAAACGCCAGAAACACGTCACGAACCAGAGTTGAACGCCAAATACAC
The DNA here is from genome assembly GCF_000817695.3 of Arachis duranensis. NCBI lineage: Eukaryota > Viridiplantae > Streptophyta > Magnoliopsida > Fabales > Fabaceae > Arachis > Arachis duranensis. Next base: position 61,027,028 of record NC_029780.3, on the reverse strand, counting down.
GTTACAACTTGGCGTTCAACTCCAAGATGAGCCTTAGCTCGTGTAAAGATCAAGCTCAGCCTAAACATACACCAAGTGGGCACCGGAAGCGGATTTATGCATCAATTACTTACTTCTGTAAACCCTAGTAGCTAGTTTAGTATAAATAGAACTTTTTACTAGTATATTAAATGTCTTTGACCATAACGTCTTTGATTGTCTAGTCTAGGATTGTATTTTGTGATATTTTGATCACGTTTGGGGGCTGGCCATTCGGCCATGCCTGAACTTACATCACTTATGTATTTTCATCGGTGGAGTTTCTACACACCATAGATTAAGGGTGTGGACCTCTGCTGTACCTCAAGTTTCAATGCAATTACTACTATTTTCTATTCAATTCTGCTTGTTCTTATTCTAAGATATTCGTTGCACTTCAACATGATAAATGTGATGATCCGTGACACTCATCATCATTCTCACCTATGAACGCGTGACTGACAACCACTTCCGTTCTACCTTAGACCGGGCGCATATCTCTTGGATTCCTTAATCAGAATCTTCATGGTATAAGCTAGAATTGATGGCGGCATTCATGGGAATCCGGAAAGTATAACCTTGTCTGTGGTATTCCGAGTAGGATTCCGGGATTGAATGACTGTGACGAGCTTCAAACTCGTGATTGTTGGGTGATGAGCGGATAATTTATACGCTTTTTGGCATTGTTTTTAGGTAGTTTTTAGTAAGTTCAAGCTACTTTTAGGGATGTTTTCATTAGTTTTTATGTTAAATTCACATTTCTGGACTTTACTATGAGTTTGTGTGTTTTTCTGTGATTTCAGGTAATTTCTGGCTGAAATTGAGGGACTTGAGCAAAACTCTAAAAAAGGCTGACAAAAGGACTGCTGATGCTGTTGGAATCTGACCTCCCTGCACTCGAAATGGATTTTCTGGAGCTACAGAACTCCAATTGGCGCGCTCTCAACGGCGTTGGAAAGTAGACATCCAGAGCTTTCCAGCAATATATAATAGTCCATACTTTATTTGGAAATTGACGACGTAACATGGCGTTGAACGCCAAGTACATGTTGCTGTCTGGAGTTAAACGCCAGAAAAACATCATGATCCGGAGTTGAACGCCCAAAACACGTCATAACTTGGAGTTCAACTCCAAGAAAAGCCTCAGCTCGTGGATAGATCAAGCTCAGCCCAAGCATACACCAGGTGGGCCCCGGAAGTGGATTTATGCATCAATTACTTACTCATGTAAACCCTAGTAGCTAGTCTAGTATAAATAGGATAAGTTACTATTGTATTGGACATCTTTTGACAGTTTAATCTCTTGACTATTCGGTCACTTGATCATGGAGAGGGCTGGCCATTCGGCCATGCCTGAACCTTTTACTTATGTATTTTCAACAGTGGAGTTTCTGCACACCATAGATTAAGGGTATGGAGCTCTGCTGTACCTCAAGTTTCAATACAATTGTTATTACTTTCTATTCAATTCTCTTCTATTCTTATTCCAAGATATACGCTACACTTAACTTTGATGAATGTGATGATCCGTGAC
>NC_029780.3:61019783-61025294 GCF_000817695.3 Arachis duranensis | reverse complement strand
TTCAAGAGGAGCACAGCATCTCCATACACTTATCTGAAATTCCCACTATTAATTTACATAAGTATTTCTATCCCTTTTATTTTCTTTTTATTATTAATTTTCGAAACCCAAAACTATTTAATCTGCTTAACTGAGATTTACAAGGTGACCATAGCTTGCTTCATACCAACAATCTCTGTGGGATCGACCCTTACTCACGTAAGGTATTACTTGGATGACCCAGTACACTTGCTGGTTAAGTTGAACGGAGTTGTGAACTATGGTATTGGCATCATGTTTTTGGCGCCATTACCAGGGAATGAAAAGCAATGAATTTTGCAAAATGGAATAACTATTGAATCACAATTTCGTCCACCATTGGGCGTGATGACAAACGCAAAAGAATCAAGGGATTCTATTCCAACATGATCGAGAACCGACAGATGATTAGCCGTGCCGTGATAGAGCATTTGGACCCTTTTCACTGAGAGGATAGGATGTAGCCATTGACAACGGTGATGCCCTACATACATCTTGCCATGGAAAGGAATAAGAAGGATTGAAGGAAGGCAGTAGGAAAGCAGAGATCCACAGGGACAAGCATCTCCATACACTTATCTGAAATTCCCACCATTGAATTACATGAGTAACTCTATCTTTATTTTCTGCTTTATTTATTATTCGAAAACTCCATAACATTTACTATCCGCCTAACTGAGATTTACAAGATGACCATAGCTTGCTTCATACCAACAATCTCCTTGGGATCGACCCTTACTCACGTAAGGTATTACTTGGACGACCCAGTGCACTTGCTAGTTAGTTGTGCGGAGTTGTGACTAAGTGTGATTCACGTTTGAGAGCGCTACCAAGTTTTTGGCGCCATTGTTGATGATCACAATTTCGTGCACCAGTGAGCAATTGGGTTCCTAGAGTTGGAATGTCCAACATTTAATGTCATTTCTTGGGTTGTTAATTGTTCTTGTTCCCACTAACGCTAATGTGTTGCTAAGGCAATTAGAAAGCAATTTAGGATTTGTGGGTTAAGAACACTTATACTTATTTAACTTACCTTCCAATGTGAGGGTTGATCAAGTGAGACTAATCCAACACAATTGTCATAGTTGTGGTTCCAACAAGGAAAGGATCCTTAGCTCACTCCAAGCCAAGACCTCTTTTTAAGTTTTTAACTTTTATACTTTACTTGTTCATATTACATAGTCGGTTCATTAATTTCTTTATTAGTTCAATCATTACAATTTTGCATGTTCTTTTATTGCTTTATATGTTTATTTCTTCATTGAAAACCCCTTAATTGCTACAACCGGAATTTGCACACTCATTGCTTCTTAAGTGCTTCCTTGGAAGACGACCCGGGACTTCAGACTCCCGGTTATTTCGTTTTGATTGTGACTACCCTTTTGAACTAAATTTGATTGTGAGAGTTCGTTGTTGGTTTGGACTATGCTACTAACGAAGTGATTCTTATTTTGATCAATTCTAAACCGACATAAATTCTCGCTCATCAAATGGCAGTAAGAAAGTGCCTAAGGGCTGAAGGGATAAGAAAATCCCATTGAAGGCCTCTCACCTAGCATGAAGTCATCTTCAATGAAAATCCAATCATTCCACACATTGTGAACAGGATCCTGTTTCTGGAACATGTGAAACTTATCCATGAGAGCACAGGCAAGAAGTTCACTGTAAGGGGCAAAATTCTAAGCCCCTATCCATCTCTATAAGGAGCTAACCGTCCAGCTAGTGACGTTAAAAAAGCGCTTGTTGGAAGACAACCCAACCATAATTAAAGTTATTCATGTTTTTCGTTAAGTTTATTTCAGTTATATCAGTTTAATTATCATATTTGTTTAAGTTTATGATCATGTGCAGCAGTTAGAACAAAAACAAAAACAGTCAGAGCTGGAAACAGAACCCTAGAAACAGAACACCATGGAGCTGGAAACAGCTAGAACGCCAGCCAAGGAGCACATTGTTGGTATTAAATGCCAGCCAGGGAGATTGAAGCTGGCGTTGAACGCTAGTTATGGGGCAGAACTTGGGCGTTCAACGCCCCAACAGAGGCACAGACCTAGCGTTGAACGCCAGCCAGGAGCAAGAACTGGGCGTTCAATGCCCACAAGGGGATAGGAAACTTGAATTCCTTAGCCTCTCATGATCAGTGGGTCCCACAGAATCTCTACCTACCCCATCTTCTTCTCTCTCTTACTTTCACTCTTCCCCACATACTCTTTCCTATAATCCCTAACCCAATCACATCCATATCACTTCCCAAAACCATCATAACTAGCACCAATTCCCACCCACTTCAAATTCAAAATTTCCCACCCAATTCCCACCCATTCATTTGAACCCAACCTTTCTCACTCCTATAAAAACCCCTTCTTCCTACCCTTTATACATACTCCATTCATACACTAAAGCCCCACTTGGCCGAATTCTCTTCTCTCCCTCCATCTTCTCTATTCTCCTCTTCTTCTACTCTTTTCTTATTATTTTGCTTGAGGACGAGCAAAGCTTTTAGGTTTGGTGCTGGAAAAACCTTGCTTTTTGCTTTCCATTCACACGTATGGCACCCAAAGTCGGAGAATCCTCTAGAAAGAGGAAAGGGAAAGTAGTTACTTCCACCTCTGAATCTTAGGAGATGGAAATATTCATCACCAAAGTTCATCAAGACCACTTTTATAAAGTAGTGGCAAAGAAGAAGGTGATTCTTGAAGTCCCCTTTAGGTTAAAAAGAATGAATACTCCGAGATCCGAAGAGAAATCCAGAGGAGAGGTTGGGAAGTACTAACCAACCCTATCCCAGAAGTTGGGATCTTGATGGTACAAGAGTTCTATGCCAATACATGGGTCATGAAAAATCATTATACAAGCGTGAACCCAAGTCCCAAAAATTGGCATACATGGTTCGAGGGCGTCTCTTTGATTTCAGCCCAGAGAGTGTAAGGTTGGCGCTCCATTTGCCAATGATGCAAGAAGATCCATATCCTTACACTAGGAGAGTCAATTTTGACCAGAGACTGGACCAAGTCCTTTCAGACATTTGTGTGAAAGGAGTTCAGTGGAAGAGGGATGCTCAAGGCAAGCCTATCCAACTGAGAAGGCTTGACCTCAAGCCCATAGCTAGATGATGGTTGGAATTTATCCAACACTCTATCATCCCTACTAGCAATCAGTCAGAAGTGACCATTGACAGAGCCATCATAATTCATTGCATCATGATTGGAAATGAGGTGGAGGTACATGAAGTAATACCTCCAGAGTTGTACAAGAAAGCTGAAAAGCCTTCCCCCTTAGCAAGGTTGGCCTTCCCCCACCTTATCTGTCACCTATGCAATTCATTTGGAATTGTCATAGAAGGAGACATTCCTATTGAGGAGGACAAGCCCATCACCAAGAGAAGGATGGATCAAACTAGAGAGCCAGCACATGGACCACAGCAAGAGCATGTGGAACTGCCTTAACAAGAAATTTTTGAGATGCCTGAAGGGATGCATTTTCCTCCCAAGGCTATTGGGACTAATTGCACACTTCTTTAGGAGAATTGAGCTCCAGCATTGATCAACTAAGGATGGGACATCAAGAGCACTCCACTATCCTCCATGACATAAGAGAAGATCAAAGAGCAATGAGGGAAAAATAAAGAATCATGAGGGAAGAACAACAAAGGCAGGGGCGTGACATAGAGGAGTAGTAGCCGCCATCACTAAGGTGGATTCGTTTCTTTTACTCTCCTGTTGCTTATGTTATTTTTTTGTTTTGTTTTCCATGTATTTTGTTTTATTATATGTTTCTGGTACATGATCATATGTCTTTATGTCTTAAAGCTATGAAATATTCCATGCATCTCTCACCTTACTTAAAAGAAAATTTTATTTGAAAAAGAAAAGTAAGATGCATGAATTTCAAGTCATATATTAAGAATAGTTCAATTATTTGATGTGGTGCCATTGCTTTTATTTTCTAAATGTATGAATAAATAGTGCATATGATGTCGGAGTTAAAGAATGTTGGCTCTTGAAAGAATGAGGATAAAAGTGAAGTATTATTGGTAATCTGAAAAATCCAAAGCTTGATTCTTGAAGCAAGAAAAAGCAGCAAAAAGCAATAAAAGAAAAAAAATAGGCGAAAAAAAAGAGAAAAAAGCAAGCAGAAAAAGCCAATAGCTCTTTAAACCAAAAGGCAAGAGCAAGGATCCAAGGCTTTGAAAATCAATGGTTAGGAGGGCTTAAAAGAAATATCTTAGCCTAAATAGTTCAAATGAGCTGCTTTCCCAACTATATGCGTGTGGTGTGAAGGCGTCAAGTGAAAAGGTTAAGACTGAGCAGTTAAAGTCATGATCCAATGCAAAGAGTGTGCTTAAGAGCTATGGAACCACTGGTTGTGGATTCTAGCAAAGTTGAATCACAATCCGAAAGGGTTCACCCAATTAAGTGTCTATGGCGTTTATGTATCCGGTGGTAATACTGAAAAACAAAGCATTTAGGGTCATGATAAACCCTATTTTTAGGATTTATCTTGTGTTGAATTTAGAGGATTTTATTACTTTTTCTCACATTTATCGAATGAAATAGCATGGTTTTTGTTATTCTCCTTTAATTGTACTTAAGAGTGAAAACATGCTTTTTAGGCCTTAAAATAGCTAAATTTAATTCACCTTGATTCTATTAGATGCCTTAATATGTTTGTTAAGTGATTTCAGGTTTAGGAGGCAAAGATTGGAATTGAAGGAATGAAGAAAAAGCATGTAGAAATGGAGAACTCATGAAGAAATGAAGGAATCGCAAGGCTGTCAATCCTGACCTCTTCATAGTTAATCGATCATAACTTGAGCTACAGAGGTCCAAATGAGACGGTTTTAGTTGCGTTGGAAAGCTAACCTCCAGGGCTTCAAAATGATATAAGATTTGCCATATTTTCCTGGCGTTTAGAGACACGTACACGTCATGTACGCATACACGTCGATGCTTGCACGTGACTCAATAAAGGCAACTCATGGCCATCGATTTTTGAAGCATTTTTGGCCAAATCCAACTCATTTCTGATGCTATTTAATTCAAGGATTGAAGGGTGATGAGCGGATAATTTGTACGCTTTTTGGCATTGTTTTTAGTATGTTTTTAGTATGATCTAGTTAGTTTTTAGTATATTTTTATTAGTTTTTAGTTAAAATTCACTTTTCTGGACTTTACTATGAGTTTGTGTGTTTTTCTGTGATTTCAGGTATTTTCTGGCTGAAATTGAGGGACTTGAGCAAAAATCTGATTCAGAGACTAAAAAGGACTGCAGATGTTGTTGGATTCTGACCTCCCTGCACTCGAAGCGGATTTTCTGGAGATACAGAAGCCCAATTGGCGCGCTCTCAACGGCGTTGGAAAGTAGACATCCTGGGCTTTCCAGCAATATATGATAGTCCATACTTTGCCCAACATTTGATGGCCCAAACCGGCGTTCAAAGTCACCCTCAGAATTCCCAGCGTTAAACGCCGGAACTGGCACAAGAATGGGAGT
>NC_029780.3:61018970-61019316 GCF_000817695.3 Arachis duranensis | reverse complement strand
CCGGCCTGACCGAGAACCGACAGATGATTAGCCATGCTGTGACAGAGCATAGGAACATTTTCACTGAGAGGATGGGGGGTAGCCACTGACAACGGTGAAACCCTTGCATAAGCTTGCCATGGAAAGGAGTAAGAAGGATTGGATGAAGATAGTAGGAAAGCAGAGAGACGGAAGGGACAAGCATCTTCATACGCTTATCTGAAATTCCTACCAATGAATTACATAAGTATCTCTATCTTTATCTTTATGTTTTATTCGTATATCGTCATTCATATCCATTTGAGTCTGCCTGACTAAGATTTACAAGGTGACCATAGCTTGCTTCATACCAACAATCTCTGTGGGA
>NC_029780.3:61016917-61017160 GCF_000817695.3 Arachis duranensis | reverse complement strand
CTGCAAGGAAGGTGCTGGGTGACTTTACTGCACCTACTCCCGACTTCTATGGGAGAAGCATCTCCATCCCTGCCATTGGAGCAAACAACTTTGAGCTTAAGCCTCAATTAGTTTCATGGACTTCCATTGGAAGATCCTCATCAGTTTTTAGCTGAGTTCTTGCAAATCTGTGACACTGTCAAGACTAATGGGGTTGACCCTGAGGTCTACAGACTGATGCTATTCCCTTTTGCTGTAAGAGAT
>NC_029780.3:61013636-61014447 GCF_000817695.3 Arachis duranensis | reverse complement strand
CACCACTTCTCCCCCTTTTTGGCCGAACACAAAGCCATTCCCTTCTTCTTCATTTCTTCTTCTTCTCCTCTCTTCTTTCTTCTTTTGCTCGATGATGAGCAAACCTTTTAAGTTTGGTGTGGTAAAAGCATTGCTTTTTGTTTTTCCATAACCATTTATGGCATCCAAGGCCGGAGAAACCTCTAGAAAGAGGAAAGGGAAGGCAAAAGCTTCCACCTCCGAGTCATGGAAGATGGAAAGATTCATCTCAAGGGTACATCAAGACCACTTCTATGAAGTTGTGGCCTTGAAGAAGGTGATCCCCGAGGTCCTTTTTTCACTCAAAAAGAGTGAATATCCGGAGATCCGACATGAGATCCGAAGAAGAGGTTGAGAAGTTCTTACCAACCCCATTCAACAAGTCGGAATCTTAATGGTTCAAGAGTTCTATGCCAATGCATGGATCACCAAGAACCATGACCAAAGTGTGAACCCAGATCCAAAGAATTGGCTTACTATGGTTCGGGGGAAACACTTGGATTTTAGTCCGGAAAATGTAAGGTTGGCATTCAACTTGCCCATGATGCAAGGAGATGAACATCCTTACACTAAAAGGGTCAACTTTGATCAAAGGTTGGACCAAGTCCTCACAGTCATATATGTAAAGGGCGCCCAATGGAAGAGAGATTCAAGAGGGAAGCCGGTTCAACTGAGAAGGCATGACCTCAAACCCGTGGCTAGAGGATGGTTAGAGTTTATCCAACGCTCAATCATTCCCACTAGCAACCGGTCCGAAGTTACTATAGACCGGGCTATCATGATTCATAACATC
>NC_029780.3:61011531-61012030 GCF_000817695.3 Arachis duranensis | reverse complement strand
ATTTTCTGGAGCTACAGAAGCCCAATTGGCGCGCTCTCAACGGCGTTGGAAAGTAGACATCCTGGGCTTTCCAGAAATATATGATAATCCATACTTTGCCCAACATTTGATGGCCCAAACCGGCGTTCAAAGTCACCCTCAGAATTCCCAGCGTTAAACGCTGGAACTGGCACAAGAATGGGAGTTAAACGCCCAAACTGGCATAAAAGCTGGCGTTTAACTCCAAGAAGAGTCTCTACACGAAAATGCTTCAATGCTCAGCCCATGCACACACCAAGTGGGCCCGGAAGTGGATTTTTATGTCATTTACTCATCTCTGTACACCTTAGGCTACTAGTTCTCTATAAGTAGGACCTTTTACTATTGTATTAGAGATCTTTCGATCATTGGAACTTTTTAATCATGTTTTTATGATTGAACCCTCTTTGGGAGGCTGGCCATTCGGCCATGCCTAGACCTTGTTCTTATGTATTTTCAACGGTGGAGTTTCTACACACCA
>NC_029780.3:60968399-61011255 GCF_000817695.3 Arachis duranensis | reverse complement strand
ACAACGGTGAAACCCTTGCATAAGCTTGCCATGGAAAGGAGTAAGAAGGATTGGATGAAGATAGTAGGAAAGCAGAGAGACGGAAGGGACAAGCATCTTCATACGCTTATCTGAAATTCCTACCAATGAATTACATAAGTATCTCTATCTTTATCTTTATGTTTTATTCGTATATCATCATTCATATCCATTTGAGTCTGCCTGACTAAGATTTACAAGGTGACCATAGCTTGCTTCATACCAACAATCTCTGTGGGATCGACCCTTACTCGCGTAAGGTTTATTACTTGGACGACCCAGTACACTTGCTGGTTAGTTGTGCGAAGTTGTGTTTATGCCATGGTATTGAACACCAAGTTTTTGGATTCATCACCGGGGATTATTTGTGTTGTGAAAAGTATTGATCACAATTTCGCATACCAAAGGGAAATGAACTAGTTAGTTACCAATTAGTTTAGTTTTAGTTTAGATTTAGTTTCTAGAGAGAGAAGCTCTCTCTTATCTCTAGAATTAGGATTAGAATTAGGTTTAATTCTTCTCTAGATCTAGGTTTAATTCATGATTTGATTTACTTTTCCTTTACAATTTATTGTTCCTCTACTTCTCCTCTCTCTAGCTTTGTACTTTACTCCTTGTAATTCTTTACTTCTATGTTGATGCACTCTTGTTTCTTCTATTTCTCTTTTAATGCAATTTATGATTCATGTTCCTTTATTGTTGATTTGATTTGTTGATTGTTAATCTCTTGTTATTAGTAATTGTAGATTTACTTTTCTTGCAATTTTATCTTACTTTCCTTTTATGCCTTCCAAGTGTTTGATTAAATGCTTGAAAGGATGCTAGAGTAGAATTTTCTCCTATTGGCTTAGGTAGAGTAATTAGTGATTCTTGAGTTACCAAACTCTCTTGTTGATTGATAATTAGAGATTGCTAATTGACTTGAATGCCACTAAGCTAGTCTTTCCTTAGGAGTTGGCTAGGACTTTTGGAATCAAGTTAATTCATCCACTTGACTTTCCTCCATGGTTAAAGGTTAACCAAGTGGGAGTAATGAACAATTCTCATCACAATTGATAAGGATAGCTAGGATGGAACTTCTAGTTCTCATATCTTGCCAAGAGCTTTGTTAGTTATTAGTCTATCTCCTTTGCCATTTATAATTCTTGCCTATTATCTTAAAAATCCCAAACATACTTCATAACCAATAACAAGAACTCTTTATTGCAATTTCTTGGGAGAACGACCTGAGGTTTGAATACTTCGGTTTATATTTTTAGGGGTTTGTTTTAGTGACAACCAAATTTTTGTATGAAAAGATTATTATTGGTTTAGAAACTATACTTGCAACGAGAACTTATTGTGAAATTCTAGACCACACAAAGATCCATTTATCAGGTCACGGCTAAGACTCTAAAGAAGTTGTGTTCAAGAATAAAAAATAACTAAACTAAGAGAGTCAATAATATCATCCGGATTCTAAGTTCCTAAAGATGCCAACTATTTTGAGCTTCAATGGAAAGTGAGATGCCAAGACTATTCAGAAGCAAAAAGCTACTAGTCCCACTCATCTAATTGAAATTGAGCTTCATTGGAAACCGTGAGATTTATTGCATCATTTTATTTCCTTTTATCCTACTTTGTTTTTGGTTGCTTGGGGACAAGCAATAGTTTAAGTTTGGTGTTCTGATAAGTGGATATTTTAAACACTTTTTGGCATCATTTTCATATAGTTTTCATTATGTTTTGTTTAAGTTTTATTATATTTTCATAGGTTTTAGTGCAAAATTCACATTTTTGGATTCCACTTTGAGTTTATGTGTTTTATGATGATTTCAGGTATTTTCTTGTTGAAATTGAGGAGCTTGAGCAAAAGTCTGATTCAGAGATAGAAAAAGGACTACAAATGCTGTTAGGATCTGACCTCCATACTTATGCATGAAGATAATGAATTCGGTCATTGTAGTCGGACTCTATTATGGATTTCTGAGCACATTCTCCATAGGGACCTCTTATCTCTTCCTTCTTCGAGCTCGGATTATGCAAGAAGGGACTGAGAAGAAACTATTAGTGACATCTGGGTTTATTACAAGACAGCTCATCATGTTCATATCGATCTATTATGCGCCTTTGCATCTAGCATTCACAAGAAGGAGCGTTTCTAGAGCTACAAAAGTCCAAATGGCGCGCTCTTAAAGGCTATGGAAGGCTAACATCCATGGCTTTCCAGAAATATATAATAGTCCATACCTTTCTTTGGAAATAAAGGCCCAAAATTGGCGTTCAACGCCAGCCACTAGCCCCACTCCTGGCATCCAACACCCACAGGGGAGCAGCTGGCGTCCAACACCAAAAAGGGTGTCCCAAGCCAGCGTTCAACGTCCCTAAGGGGTACTAGCTCGTGGGAGACACTCAAGCTCAGCCCAAACACTTACCAAGTGGGCCTCAGAAGTGGATTTTCGTACTACAAGACTAGTAGATATATACAAGAGTTCACCCTTGTTAAAAGACTCTTGCCCACTTTTACGTTTTTCATTGTATTTTTCTGTTAGTATGAGTCACTAAACTCCTAAAGTTAAGGTTATGAGCTCTGCTGAGTTTTATGGATTAATAATATTACCGTTCTAGTTGAATACGTCTGATTCTATTCTCTTATGCATTCTCGTTCTTCATCTCATGAATTGAGGATGACCCGTGACAATCATCCTTGTTCTACATGGGTTTCGTGCTAGTCCTGACTCAAATAGTGTTGAACCAAAGCTAGAGATTGCATTGCGGATTCCAATAGAGTACCTGGATAACTTTGGATACGTGACATATAATCCATGACGTTAGGATTTTCTATCGGTAAAGAAATATAGAAATATAATCGCGTTTGTAAGTATAGCTTCTAAACTAACAAAAAATCCTTTCGTACAAACGTTTGGTTGTCACAAGTAACAAACCCAATAAAATTTATAAACTGAAGTATTCAAACCTCAGGTCGTCTTCTCAAGGAATTGCAGGGAAGTGTGTTTTATTATTGGTTATGGAAAACAGTGTTTTGGGTTTTGAAAACGGTTTTGAATAAAAGAAAATAGATTGCATGAATTAATAAATTAATCACTAATAAAACTCTTGGCAAGGTGTGAAAACTGGAAGTTCTATCCTAGTTATCCTTATCAATAGTGATGAGAATTATAATTCTGCTACCACTAAGTCAACCTCTAACTATGAAGGTCAGTTAAGTGGACAAATTAATTTAATAGCTAAAGTCCTAGTCAACTCCTTAAGGAAAGACTAGAGTTATAGGAATCTAAATCAATCAGCAAGAACAATAATTATCAATCACGATGAGTTTGACAACTCAAGAGTTACCAATTATTCAACCAAAACTAATAGTAAATAATCTAAATTAAAAATAGGAAAAAGCAATCATGAGTCTAAAATACCTCAATTTATATTTAAATAAGAAAATCATAACATGAATGGTCATTAAACAAATAAAAGGAAAAATAAACAGAAAGACATTGAACCTGAGGTGAAGAAGTAATATTCCTAATTTCTAAAAATCCTAATCCTAATCCTAAGAGAGAGGAGAGAGCCTCTCCCTCTAAAAACTACATCTAAATTATAAAAAGTGTGACTTATGAATGAATGTGTGTGATGAATGAATGGATTTTCCCACTTTATAGCCTCTAATCTGTGTTTTCTGGGCCGAAAACAGGGTCAGAAACAGCCCAAAAATTGCTGATTGTGAAATCTGGTTCGTACAGGTCGCGGTAAAGTGACGCGGAGGCGTCGTCCACACGTTTGCATGGATTGAAATTCGCAGATGCGACGCGGGCGCGTCATCCACACGTTCGCATCGTTTAACTTCGAGGCAGCTATGGCAAATTATATATCGTTGCCAAGCCCCAGATGTTAGCTTTCCAACGCAACTGAAACCATCTCATTTGAACCTCTGTAGCTCAAGTTATGACCGTTTGAGTGCGAAGAGGTCAGGCTGGACAACTTAGCAATTTCTTCAACTTCTTGTATTCCTTCCACTTTTGCATGCTTCCTTTCCATCCTCTAAGCCATTCATGCCCTGTAATCCCTGAAATCACTTAACACACATATCACGGCATCTAATGGTAATAAGAGAGGATTAATATTAGCGAATATATGGCTAAAGAAGCATGTTTTCAATCATAGCACAAAATTCGGAAGGAAAACGTAAACTCATGCAATTAGTATGAATAAGTGTATGAAAGGTTGATAAAATCCACTCAACTGAGCACAAGATAAACCATAAAATAGTGGTTTATCAATCTCGTTCGTGGTTAAGTGAGGTCTTTGTGGCGTTAAGGCTAGAGTCAGAGAAGCAGCACTTTCTGATCCGAAAGATCTGCCTTATCTATGGCACCTTAAGTAGGATCGTGAAGGGCAGTGGATTGCTTAGAGCTTCATCTTCTGCTACAGTGAGAAACCTAGAGGTGGCTTGATGAGAGGACATGAGTCATCTCAAAGTGGTGGATTGCTGTAGTGGAAGAGGTAAACTTGATGAGAGGACATAAGTTAATCACTTACGGCTGCCATTGAAGGAATCAAAAAGTTATTGAAGTAGACAGTAAGAAAGTTAATCCAGAAAGACAAAGCATCTCCGAAGCCTTAACCGTTCTATCATCATTGATTTCTCATCTATCTAGTAACGTCTTATTTATTTATTTTGTTTTATGCGTTTTTCGTGACAAATTATAATTTCTATCTACCTAACTAAGATCTGTAAGGTAACCATTACTTTCTCAAACCAATAATCTCCAAGGGATCGATTCACACTCACCTGAGGTATTACTTGGACGACTCGATATACTTGCCGGTCTATCTGTGCGAAACGTACGGAGCCAATTTCAAGCACCAGTGGAAATCTGAATGCCACACTAACTTTGTAAAAGATATCGTTTTAATTTTGGCACTCAAATAACCAAACAATTATAAGTTGTTTTTATTAAAATTTTTCCTCCCAAAGAAAGTGATATGGCATTGTGTTTTTGCTATTTGAGTGTCAAATCCGAAACAGCGTCATTTTACAAATTTTGGCATGGCATCTTATTGCTTATATTAACATTTGAAAATTGTTAAGTGCAATAGGTATATATAGAATCGCAAAAAGCCGTGAAAGAAGACGAGAGATTTGGATCAGGTTAAGTGCATAAAGGATAAGGATGGAAATGTGTTAGCTCAAGAGGAGAAGATTAATGAAAGGTGGAAGAGCTATTTCTACGAGTTATTTAATGAGGGACAGAAGACTCTTCTGAGCCTTGGTCGGTTATCCACAAGGGAAGAAGAACAAAACGTTGACTATTATCGAATGATTCGAGACTTCAAGGTAAAAGAGGCTCTAAAGCAAATGAAAAATGACAAGGCAGTAGGACCTTATAATATCCCGATTGAGGTCTGGAAGGGCCTTGTAGAAAAAGGCATCAACTAGTTAACCAAGCTTTTTAATGAGATTTTAAGGTCAAGAAGATGCCTGATGAGTGGAGAAAGAGCACTTTGGTACCTATCTACAAGAATAAAGGGGATATACAAAGTTGCGAAAATTATAGAGGGATCAAGCTCACGAGTAATACCAGAAGTTATGGAAAAGGGTGATAGAACGGAGGTTGAGAAAAGAGACACAAGTAACAGAGAACCAATTTGGATTTATGCCAGGCAAATCTACCACTGAAGCGATATACCTATTAAGAAGGATGATGGAGAGGTATCGTAGTAATAAATAGGATCTACATATGGTGTTTATTGATTTGGAAAAAGCGTATGATAGGGTGTCAAGGGAGGTCTTATGGAAGGTTTTAGAAAAGAGGAGAGTAAGGATCGCATATTTTCATGCAATTAAAGACATGTATGATGGGGCCACAACTAGTGTGAAGACTCAAGGTGGTGTGATAGAGGAATTTTCTATTGGTATAAGATTACACCAGGGATCATCCTTAAGTCCATACATTTTCACATTAGTCTTGGAAGTACTCACAGAGCACATCCAAGAGCCTGTGACATGGTGCATGCTTTTTGCCGATGATATCGTCCTTATGAGGGAGAGTCAAGGGAATACCTAAATAAGAAGTTGAACTTATGGAGAGAAGCTCTAGAAGGGTATAGTTTGCACATAAGCCGTAACAAGACGGAATATATGGAATGTAAGTTCAGTCTGAGAAGGAAAAACCCTAATATAGAGGTGATGATTGGAGAAAACATCCTACGAGAAGTTGAAAGTTTTAAGTATCTTGGGTGCATCATACGGGATAATGGAGAGATTGAACATGATGTAAATTATAGGATCCAAGCAGGTCGGTTAAAATGGTGGAGTGCATCTGGTTTTATATGCGACAAAAAAGTGCCTTTAAAACTTAAAGATAAATTTTATCGTACCGCTATAAGACTGGCTATGCTTTATGATACGGAGTGTTGGACGGCTAAAGGGGAGTACGAACATAAGTTGAGTGTGACAGAGATGAAGATGTTGAGATGGATGAGGGGTCATACGTGACTGGATAAAATAAAAAACGAAGATATAAGGGAGAGAGTTGGAGTAGCACCCATTGTGGAAAAGATGGTTGAATCGCATCTCAGGTGGTTTGGACATGTGAGAAGAAGACCGATAGAACACCCAGTCAGGAGGGTGGATGAGATAGAAGATGAATAAGGAGCGAAAGACAGAGGAAGATCTAAGAAGACTATCCATAAGGTGGTCAAACGAGATCTGCATATAAACGATCTCTCTGTAGATATAATACATGACAAAGCACAATGGCATCATTTGATTCATGTAACCAACCCCGCCTAGTAGAAGAAGACTTTGTTGTTGTTGTTGTAACGTTTAAAAATTGTCCTACTAACATCAGTCAAATTTGTAAAGTTTGAAAATTAAATAAAGACAATTAAAATTCTATACACTAAATTAAACTCATGTGCAAATTTGGGACCAAATTGAATATTAAACTATTACCACACATTTTTTTTCCTAAAAAAAAAAAACAATAAAAATCCCCTATTTCTAAAGTTGGAACCCTACATTACACAAAATCCGACATTCCCAATTATCACTCCTTCGGAGTTCAGATCTATAAAACAATCCCATAAATGTCTTTCAAAACCACCGCCAGTTACGGTGCTACAACCACGCTCACTCCTACTCAACCCTCCTCCGGTCCCTCCAACCTCACGTTCATTTCACGCGCCAAGGAAGCCACCACCATAAACCCAACCCTCGCCACCGCCGCCGCCGCGACAGCGACAATCTCCAACACCGCCGCAACGACGCGCCCATGGCGGGAGCTTCTAGACCCTTCCGCACTCTCCCGACCTTACTCTTACTCCGACGCGATGCTCCGCGTTCGTCGCAACCTCTCCCACTTCCGCGTTAACTACACCGCAGTGATGCTCCTGGTTCTCTTCCTCAGCCTCCTATGGCACCCTTTCTCCATGATCGTCCTTCTCCTCCTCCTTGTCGCCTGGTACTTCCTCTACTTCTCTCGTGACAGACCGCTCTCTGTACTCGGCACCGTTCTTGACGATACAACAGTTCTCTGCACCCTCGCGCTTGTGACGGTTGTGATGCTTGTGTCCACTCACGTTGGGACCAACGTGTTGGTGGCGCTCATTGTTGGGGTTGTGGTGGTTGGGATCCACGCGGCGTTTAGGGTTACTGAGGATTTGTTTCTTGACGAAGAGAATGCGGCAGCAGGCGGGTTGCTCTCTGTCGTTGGTACCCAACAGCATCTCAGAACGGGTTATACCAGAATTTGATTGCAATTGAGTCCTCAAAGTTCAATTGAAAAAAAATTCAAGTGTGAGAATTTCTGAAATTTCAAGATATTCTGTGTGTTGTTTAGTTAATTAACTATTTTTACTTTTAACTGAACTACAGTAGTTTCATGCTACCACCTTGAATCTTTTGTTCAATAAGGATGGAAAGTAGGGATGTTGTTAATGGCGGTGTCTGTAGTGATTAACAGAAAAGCTCCATTGAAAATTTCAATGCATGATTTATCTATTATTTTACTTGTTCAATTTTATTTTATTTTATTTTTAAAATTTTTTCGGCAAAATCCTAGTTCTTTTTCTGTGTTCAATTAGAGCTCGAAAGCAAGGATATAAACTCGTTTCGATGATTTAGGGGGTTATCTTTTCAATCTACTTTGTCATTGAAGTTCATTCCATAGTTACATGAATTTACCATTTAGGTGTACCAATTACTGCACCAATTTACATTTCATCTGTTTACTGGAATACAGTAAGTATATTTTCACATAAATTTTTAGTGGCATACTGCATATCTGTTCTCGTACCGGAATGTATTGCTTTCCATGTAACTATCGACCTCATTCAGAAGAAAGTTGTAGGTATTTCTGTTAGTTCTGATTGTATTTTTTTTTCGCTTATGCTATACACTGTTAACCAGATTGGTGATTATTGTAGAGCCATTTATTTATCACTTCTTTTTGGGTTTTTTCTAAAGAGAGTGAATTTTGATCATTGCTGCGAGTTGCTGGTAAAGTGACGAAGAGATAGACAGGGTGGAATCTGAAAATGGAGAATTTTGGAAAGAAGGTTCTCAGAATATTATAAGTTTACTTAAAGGCGAATTCCAAAACATGGTTTGATAGATGATTGTAAGTGGAATAGTGTGGTTGTGGATGAAATGATTAGAAGCACATGTCTAACAGAATTAGAAATTAGAGCTTTGCTATCTTCTGGTTTTCTCATGTGTTAGGCAAGAGAAGTCCACTGCAATCATTTAATGGTTTTGAGCCAGTATTGAGTGAGTATTAGTGAGAAGGTTTTTAATAGCATGCCCAACAATCCCCAAAATTCCAAAATAGAGTAAGAATTCAAATGCATTCAATATATAGAAAACATTCTCTTGTTTAGAAATTAGGATGATGTTTAGCAGGATTGATTAAGAGGATCTATCATTTTCTTGAGTGCACTGTTCTAAGAACCGGACTGAATTGGCCGGTTTGACTATATTAATCTAAAATTGGCCATCAAATTGGTTCGATTCATGGTAAAAACCTATCCATAGTAAACTGGTCAAACAATTAGTTAATTTAGTTAATTGGTTGAACTGATTTGTTTTTTTTCATCAATTAACCAATTTAAAATAACAAAATACAAAAAAGTTAATTTTTCTAAAAAATTATATATTTTATATATAAATATTATTTCATTATATCCGGTTTAATACCGATTGAATCTTTAAATTTTTAAACTTCTAGTTGTATTGGTTTGATTATTAGTTCAGTATTTATAACCTTAGTGAGATGCCTTGACTCTTTATAGATTTCACCAGTTTACTTACTCAAATTCAAAATTTACTATATTGGTCTCTGAGGTTTAGTTCTGAGCTCCATATTGATCTTTGGACTCTTTTTAGTACTGAGTTGGCAAATGAAGTATTGAATCGACTCTAACTTGCCACGCTAAACACATGGCTGAGCGACATCATTTCGTTTTGTGACTTAAATAAAGCAAAAACAAGAAGACGAAGAAGAGTTTATATAATGTGCAAACCGTTTTATTTCTTAGTATTCTCCAAAATGACCGCATTTTTGTCTTGTTTATGTTCTAAAACGAAACAATATCATTTAGCCATGTGTTTATCAAGGCAAGTCAAAATTAGCACATTATTTTGTTCATTAACCCAATGCTGAAAAAAGTCCAAGAATCAATATGGTGTCGAATTTGAAGGATTAAAATAGTAAAAATCGTGAATCTCAAAGACTATTATAGATATTTAGTCCAATCAAATTTCACCATTTAGATGGGGGTATAAGAGCTTAATTGGAGATGGCTCTGTTTTCTTTTTAGTCCCTTCTTCATATTGGACTCGGGTATTTGTTATTTTGGTGGTATATCCCTTCAACTTGCATGCTTTGGTCTTTACAGACCCTAATGTAATTTATTTTTCATCTAATGAAAATTATATTCAGATAAAAGAAAAAGTTACTCTAATTATGTATACTTTTTTTTTTATCCCTGGACGGATCGTAATGATGTACTTTATGTTTGGTTGTTTAATTGATGCGTAACTAATAAAAATGTAACGCATATGCATTTTTTGCCAGTTTATAAGATATTGGGATAAGTTCGATGCCCAAGAATGTGTCTGATTTGGGATAAAATTTGTATGACTCACCGCTATCCTATATCGAACTTACATATACTAAGTCATCATCTCATTGCTATACCGGTCACATTGTCCATCTGAGAGGTACTAACGATACTTGGTAGTTAATATTGGTATTATTGTCCTTGGACAACAATTATTTTGGCAGTTTCGATCTTTCCTTTCGGCTGTTAGGTCTCTTCATCACATTTTAGAATACTGCTTTTCTTCTTTTTTCCAATTTAATTCTTCGCAATATCGTATGATAGGGCATATTTTTGGGCACACGTATCATGTGTTTATTTGCTATTGAAATTTCTCAACCTGGAGCATTGTTATTAAGAACAACTTTCATTATTTGATCATATTATGTCTACAAAAAATAAAAAATAAAAAAATATAGAATATAAATATTGGTAGGATATTCTTGGCTTTAGGTGATAATATTCTCTTTTAAATCTTGCCGTCCTCAAGAACGTACATGGTTTTGGGTTTTATGAAGGTCTTTAATTTTAGTTGAATAAATTATGAAAAAAGAGGATGAGACGATGCAATCTGACTGAAAGATAGTTCGGTGTATAAGCATCTTGCATTAACGTAGGATTAAAAAAAAAAACACACATTTAGAGAGTATAATATAAGCAATCTAATTTGAGAATTATAATAATGGCTATTTTCACCTGATGCTAAAAAATAAAATATTCCACTTACGATCCTAATAAAGATACATGACCATGAAATATAACTTGTTTATTATGTCTTAATACAAAGTTATTAAAAATAAGAGAATTAGCTGGCGTTTGGAAGTAGAGACTGAAAATAGAGACAATGACTGATATTAGAGGACTAAAACTTAGTATTATATTTACTGACTAGAGATTGGAATTAAAATTTCAGTCTCAAGACACAATCCAATTCCTTTAGTATCTTCAGAAAGTAGAACTGCAAGGAATTAATTTTTGTGGGGACAAAGACTTTAACTTTAATAATATTTATTTTTTAAATTATCCTCATTCAACTTCTTAAATTCCAAATCTAGTTCCATTTTTCCTTTTCCAACAAGTTACTGAGACATCTCAGTCCTGCACATTTTATACCAAACACAATATAAGACATAATTCAATTCTACATATTCTACACCAAACACAATACAAAAATTTAAGTTAATCTTAATCTCCGTCTCTCAATCTTTTTTCCAAATCCAACCTTAGTAACAATAGATTTAAGTACTTTATACAAGGTCCCAGCTGTCCCACGTTCAAATTTGATTGTTAACAGCGTACACGGAAGTAAGATAAGTTACTATTTTTAATCATGAAAAATTTAGTGCAAACAATTCTAACAATGAAAAATATAAAATATATATCCATCAAAGATTGGAATAATTAGACAAAACTAACCCAATCTTTTGATAGTTATCATGTTAATGGAAGAGTTCAAGTCCAATTGTTGAACATATCAATCAACTGAATTACTGAAATGAAATGGCAACTTATATTTGTCTAAAAAACGTACCAGTCAATGCTCAACACAATTTTTTTATTTTATTTTATTTTTTCATATGACAGCCACTTCTATCTCAACAAGATTTAAGAGTAATGCAACTAAAACACATGCTGTTATCGCTGTTACTTATCCAAAGTGACAGATTTTTTATAGTCATAATCAACAAAGGTCATTAAAGATTTTCTTTAGGATAAACTAGAGAAGATAATGACAAGAGAATAATGAAACCAAAGACATGCAGAAAAAGAGGTCCATTTCCACTAGAGTTCAAGCAAGAAAATACTCTAAACATGAAATGAAATAAAACATGGGACAAGAAGGCTACTAATCCTCCTCGAGATTGATCGAATCCTTGAACTTCCCATACAAAAGAAATTCAATCCACAATGAGTTTGATCTTGATCCAAAGTTAATACGTGACATATAATCACTTTGAAATT
The DNA here is from genome assembly GCF_000817695.3 of Arachis duranensis. Classification (NCBI taxonomy): domain Eukaryota; kingdom Viridiplantae; phylum Streptophyta; class Magnoliopsida; order Fabales; family Fabaceae; genus Arachis; species Arachis duranensis. Next base: position 60,999,180 of record NC_029780.3, on the reverse strand, counting down.
GGGATCTTATGAGTTGTGTGGCTTTGGATTAGAGATTGTGCTTCATCTCTTTGCATGAGCATTGGATCAAGGAATTAGCATTTGATCATGAATTGAGAAATTGAGTAACTAAGGAATTGGAGCTCAATTACATGATCTGTCATGGATCTAAACATTGCATGCCAAAGAGAGAAGAGAAGTTCATTAATTCAGGAAGATTCAAGCATCTCCAATCTCTAATGAACCTCACCCATTAGCATTTCCTTACTTCATTCTATTCCCCTCCCTGATTGTGATTCTTTTACATTTCCTTTACAATTCCGCAATTTAATTCCCTTGTCATTTATTCTTCAGTAATTTACTTTCATGCACTTTCAATTCCCAGTCCTTTACCTTCCGCCCCTTTACATTTTCAGTCACTTAAATTCTTGTTGCTATAATTCACCAAATTCTCATTATCTTGCTTGTTCAACTAGAATCATCAATAGATTAAAGTTGCTTAATCAATCAATCCTCGTGGGATCGACCTCACTCTAAGTGAGTTATTACATGATTACGACCTGGTATACTTGTCGGTGGAATATTGAATTGTCAATTTCCGTATCAATTCAGCCATCTGAGCAACCACAAATTGTTTCTCCCCTTCAAGCTTTGTCAGTTTCTGGCTTGTCACCTCTTTCATATTTTCTATCCTATTCTCGACTTCATCCTTTGGCACATGTGCAAAGACCTCACCTATTTGAAACCAAACCACATCTTCATCTGTGAGAATCAACTCATTGCTCGCATCTTCCAAATTATCATTTGTTTCCTGTAGAAGAAATCATCCCGTTGCATTTGTATCACAACATCAAAAACATGCCAACCAGGGGCTTGCCTTTGCAAGAAGGTTGTATGGCTACAAAAATCAAACTAGGACAGGACTTGCAGAACAGATGAGTTTATAAATTCCATATCTGACATACAAAATGTCACAACCAGTCGTCCACATACTTAATTTTAGAAGATATATAATGTAATAAGATTGAATATATTTTTCCTCTCTACCTTTTCATATAATCTAATCAATTACTCAGGACTCTGTTGCTCTCAGTTTTGTATATTGGACAAACCGGCATGTTAGCCCACTGTTAATGAGTTTGAGAGGTAGGCAAAATGTTAAACCATTTTTCTTTCTTCTCTTTTTTCAATTAGATGCCTAGTTCTCCATAAAACTCATCACTAATGTATTCTCTGCAAGAGTGTACATTATCTAGGGATAGTATCTAATGTCATATTGATACTGATCAATCCAGCTAGGTTTTGTATCTACTACGTCACTCATAACATTCTTGCCAAATGAAAACCAACACACTCGCAAGTAAACTGCGTTTTGCCCATAGTTACACTCTAGCAGTACCCTTAGATGTTCCATTTTGGTTGAGTAAAAAACTATTCTGGCCGAAGCAATATCAGGTTGCCGACATACTGGTTCTTATTTTGGGCAGATTGATCAAGTGGAAGAATCTTTTAGGAATACAATTATTAGTCATTGGGGGACCATTTTTGTTTGCAAATTAATCAATCTTTAAAGATCAAAATGATGGTTTATTCTGTGAGGTCCTAGTTCTTAACTTATTATAGTGATGATTAAGGAATAAACTAAAACCCCACCCTGTAACTAAACAAGTAAATTAATGCATATTCGATTATTTCTTTTGTTCTTTCAATCCATTTCTACCATCAAGTTATAAACTATAAGGATGCATTTGAGTGCTTATTCTACTCATATACTAACAACTAAACTCAAATCAGAGCTAAATAAACAAAAATACAAAAGAAAAATGAAAAGAAACAAAAAATATGGTTACCTTGGCGATTTTGATCTCATCCTCAAGTTCATGAAAGCGATTGTTCAATCTTCCGAACTTATTGATGTTTTGCTGGTCCTCCCATGTCACTTCCGTGTTGGATCCTCCTCCCTTCAACGATGAAAAATGGAATATCATAAACTAGGAGGGAAAATAATAGAAAGAAGATTGCGATCCACAAAGTAACATTGATTTGAAGCTAGGGATTTTTCATTACCTGTTGCATGCTATTGACTCAATTTAGGGTTTCCTGATTCCAATCACAGTATCATTTTCAGTCATAGTTATCAGAACCGAACCGATAATTAACTCAGTTATACGACCGGGTCACTAGGTCACCGGTCCAACCAGTGAGTTAGACTCACCTGGTTCATCCGATCATAATTAAATAAAAATATAAAAATTATAAAAATAAGAGCAAAGCAAAGCTCCTTGGTAGAGTATATATATATTCAAGTTAATGTACATTTTGCATAAATGAACAGTAAACTTATCTAATACAACATTTTGAGTATATTTGTCATTTTAAAATGAAATATTCAAATGTTTTAAAGCAACACAACCCATCAAATGTAGGCAAAATTGGTCTTACTAAGGATATCAACAGAGGACTTGAAACAATTATTTTAAATATCCTTCTAATTTTAAGTTTGAGAATGCCTATTAGATCCAACTGAGTTGCAGGCTCAAAATGCAATTTTTCCATGTTGCTTAATTCCAAATTTTACACTAGAACAATGTTTAATAATTAAGTGCAAGATGTAATCACAGAACTCCCATAGAATTTAGAGTTTTATTTATATTCAGGCCTAAAAAAGATTTCATCTGCAATAGAATCCACCAAGGATTCTGCATAGTATATTTCCTCTATTATCCAGCAAATTCAACAACAAATTTAACTATTCAAGTATTCAACTCTGTTATCCAGCAACAAAATTCAACTCAATGATGTTATCTAGCAACAAAAAAATTTGCTCAAGTTCAGCAACAATTCTAAAAAAACCAAATACAACAGCAACAACTACCAGATTCAAGAATAATTCTAATTAAATTTTACTCAGCTACCACAACAATTCTAATTTCACCGAAATTGACACTGAGCCAGTGAAAGAACAGGGTCAAAAACTCAAAGGGAGCTCACCTGGTTGACTGGTTCTGAGACCGCGATGAAACAAGAAGACGACGACCACCACAACCTAAAGGAGCAGATGCTGCTTGACTGGTTCCGTCTGCTTCTGCCGCTGATGAAGCAAACGCAGGGGCACGAGACCGCGACGACAACCTTCAGTCTCAAATGAGTGCGCGACCGAGAGAGTGACGAGATGAGGCCGTGAGAGACTGAGAGTGATGACTGACGAGGTGAGAGGGGAGAGACGAAAGAGTGACGAGGTGAGGGTGACGCCGTAAGTGAGGGACCGTTGAGAGAGAAGAGACGAGGCTGGGGGTTGGGAGGTTCCATTTAGGTTAGGGTTTCATTCAACAGAAGACGGAAGAGGCCCACCCTGAAACGACGCCGGTTTCAGGCTTAAGAAAAAACCTGACCCAGACGGGGTTAAATGAACTGTCCGGGTCACCAGTTTTACGAAAACCAGTCGGGTTGAACCGACTTTTATTGGATCCAATGTTTGTTCGATTCGATGAGTAGTTCGATGTGGTCAGATAATTAGATAATTGGATTTCTAGTCAAACTGGCCGGATCGAGGCAGATTTGATAGTACCACTGGAATAATTTAGTATAAAATATAAATGATATTCATTGTATATTATTGTGATTCAATAATTAGATCGATAATATATACATTCTATAAAAATTAAAGTTGTGAGAACCAAACCGATTATTAAATTTGTCAAATAATTGGTTCAATGGTTCAATGATCTGGCTAACGTCGAACCATAGTTAAACTGATTTAATTAAATATAAAATAAAATTATTAAAAATTTAATATATAATTTCAAATACTTCAAATTTGAAACAAATTTAAGACAAAAAATACTTCAAATTTAGATAATAACTATTATGAAGTTTGAGCAATCTAATTGCACCTACTAACCAATATCCTAAAAGTTTAATGAATTAGGGGGATAAAAACTATAATCGAAAGTAGAATTGTTTACCAAAATGGCTCGAATTATAAACATGAATGTTCTTTAGGAATCAGTTTTGAGTATTTTTGTTTTCAAATATTACATTTGTTTATTGTTTTAAAGAGACAAAGTACCATAAACGATGTTTTCTTTGTATGCAGACAGCCAAAGCAAAGACAGCGTCAATTAATCAGAAAAGAAAAATCAAAGAGCTTGAAACGCAATTGAATGAGGCGGAGGATATTATAACAGATCTTAGGATAGAGTTGAAACAAATATACCATGATTTGGAGAAGACAAAAGAATAGTCAGAAAATTAACAATAGTCAACTCTTTAACTCAAAACAAAAATAGATCCCATTAACTCAAAATAAAAATAGATCCCGTTAACTCAGAGCAAAATCAGACCCTTGTTAATTTAGAAAATTAACAACAAACAACTCTATTAACTCAAAAAAATCAACAACAATCAACAATTAACTCAAGAAAATTAACAATCAACAAAGACAAAATTAACTCAAAGATAAAAAATGAGAAAATATTAAACTAAGAAAAATGATTCAAAGAAGTAGTGAACCAGTGGCGAAGAGATTGAGCTTACAGAGGGAGAGATGCAAGGAAAGAATGAACTACTGCAACACTGAGAAGAGGACGACGGCGGTGGAGAAACAAAGAGTGTTGATGAGAAAATGAACATGCCTGTGGGTTCTTTGCACGTTAGCGATGCCGACCTGAGAAGTAGGAGGCTCGGTTGAGGCTAGTCCGGCAGCAACAGAGAAGGTAGAGGTAGAGGTGAGCAGCTGCTAGGGTTTAGGTTAGGTAAAGTGTCTCTTCTCTGATGTAGGAATGGGAGATGGGTGAGACGGTGAGAGGGGACCTTTCTGCTGTTTCCCCCTCCCCCCACCCAAAAAAATTGAAACTGCGTCATTTTCGGGAGAGAGGATTTTCTTCTTTTAAATTCATACTCCTCTATAGCTTATTGGAAGTACGAGGAGTACGTACTCTTTCAAATTGCTCTGCTAAGATTTTTGCTATACCACCATGGGTTTTTCTTTTTTTTTTTTGGTTTCTTTTCAACCTTAATTTTTTAATTCTCTTTTTATTCTTCCAAATCCTTTTTTCATCTGAATCCGTTCCTTACAACTTTCTCTCCTTCTTCCACTCTTTTGATTCTTTCTATCTTTCTCTCATTCTATCATCACATCCTCATTTGTATCATGAACCCAAAAGAGGAGTAAATCCACATCCAAATTCAAGAAACTGGAAGAAGAGGAGGAATTGGTGTTTGTGACAGAGGAAGACTTTTCTAAGGGACTGGAGGCATGTATAGATCTTGTGGCCAAGAATATATGTGTTGAACAAGAGCTAATTACTGATAAGAGGGTGGAGGATCCCAGCCAGTCAATGGCACCCCAAGACCCATGAGAATGTTATTATGGAAGTGTCAGGATTTGGGGAGACCCCTGACAGTTCACAACCTTAAAAGGATTGTTCAATCCCACTCCCCCGAGTTGGTTCTTATTTGTGAAACTAAAAACCAATCTCGACATGTGGAAATAAAATTCAGGGTTTGTGGCTACTCTAATTGGAAAATTGTTGATCCTTCTAATAGAGCGGTGGACTTGCATTGGTATGGAAGGATGATTTTATTGTTCAAAATTTCAGTTGTTCTGAGTTCTATATTACTGTCTTGATAAAAGATATCCCTCTCAACATTGAATAGAACTTTGTAGGCATTTATTTAAATTACAATGAGAATATTCAGCTATCCTAGTTTCAATAAATCTCTTTGGTACTCTCCCAACTCCAAGGTAAATCGATTATTATTTGTGATTTCAATTCATTATTGATCAAGGTGAGAAACTTGGTGGTAATCCTAAATTTCATTCTTTTATCACCGCCTTTAATTACTTTATTGGAGACAACTTATTGATTAATTTCGGAATGGTGGGTAGACTATTTACTTAGAGTAACAGATGCAAGAAAGGTGAACTAATTCAGAAAAGGCTTGACAGAGTGCTTATTGATGAATTTTGGTCCCAATTATACTCTCATCCCACGGTCTTTTAGACTATCAGCGATAGGTTCTGATCACGTCCTCCTCTTTTTGGACACTAACTACCAACCAAAGAGATCAAAGAGGAGATTCAAGTTTCAATCCCGCAGGTGTGGTGAAGAATAAATTTGTAAGTTCTTCAGCGAGGTTTGAAACTCAGATATAGAAGTTTCAACAATATTTAGATTATTTCAGAAGCTTAAATTAGTTAGACACCGATTAGTTCTCTCGCAAAAGAACAACTTTACTAATTCTAAAAAGGAAACTATAGAAGTTACTACTCTTCTAGAACAAAAACTAGCATTAGGTATCATGGAAGACACTAAATTACTTGAGCTTGAACAGCGGCTTAAAAAAGCATATTTGGACGAGGAACTTTATTAGAAAGACAAATCTAGAATTAAATGGCTGAAGGAAGGAGACTAAAATACAAACTTCTTCCATAAAAAATTTAAATCTAGAACTAGAAGAAATAAGAAATGGCATCTGTGGAAGGATAATGGGGATATAGCAACAACCAATGCTGATATTGCTAAGGTGGCTGAGGATTACTTTAAGAGTATTTTCACATCTTCTAATCAGGCAAATCTTGAGTAATTTTTCACAAACTTCAAGCCTAAGGTTACAGTTAACATGAACCAAAGGCTCAGAAGACCTGTTTTTATGGAGGAGGTAAAAAGAGCTACTTTTAGTATCCACCCTCAAAGTGCACCAGGAGAGAACGGTATAACGGCTAAATTCTTCCAATTCTAGTGGGATATAGTGGGAGAAGGCGTCTTCCGGACTGTGAGGAGTTTCTTTGCTGGAGATAGAATTTTGAAAAGTTTTAACCACACTAATATCTATCTAGTGTCAAAGGTCCTAGATGCGAGCAATATGACTTAGATAAGGCCCATCAGTTTGTTCTTTATTGTATACAAAATCATTTTGAAGGTACTAGTCCATAGACTCCAAGGGTGTATGAACAAGGTAATTAATTCTACTCAAAGTGTATTCTTGAAAAGTAGACTTATTTCTGATAATATTCTTATAGCACACGAATGTATGCACTACCTTAAACATAAGAAACGAGGTTTGGAATACGAAATGGCACTCAAGTTTGATATGAGTAAAGCCTACGACAGGGTAGAGTGGTATTTTCTATGGTTTGTTATAGAGAAGTTGATAAGGAAAAATTAATTTTACGTAATTACTGGTGTTCTAGTTAGGCAAACAATTTGTGATTTCTTGGTATATTTAACATGAGAGTAAAATACAAAAATATAAATGACAAGGAATTAACTGACTGAAAGTAAAGGGTTGAAATAAATGACTGAAAATGTAAGAGTGGAAACTTAAAGTGCAAGAAAATAAGAACTGCAATGTAAATGGCTGAAATGTAAATTGCAGGTAAGTAAGAGCTGAAATATAAATGGCAGAAATTATAAATTGCAGTAATGTAAAAGGGAAATTGAGTTGTGGATAATTAAAAAAACTCATAGGAATAGAAGTGAAGATTTATGATGGGTGAGATCTCTAAGGATCAGAGATATTAATTTCTCATGAATTAATGGTGATCAATTCCTTCTCAATCATGTGGATAGATCTATGGTAAAATGTGAGTAATTGGATACTAATCTCTTGGTGATTCAAATTCTTTTATCACAAACAATTGCCAATCTCTTGATCTAATTGCTCATGAGAATAGTTGAAGATCAATTGTTAATTCCAAATACCACACAACTCCCAGGATCTCAATTCAAGGTGGTTAAATCTCACATACCAAAATTCAGAATATATCAATCAAGGGAATCATGAGAGGATAAACCCCAAACTGAGTTCTATGACTCCTTTCTCAAGTTTATCACACAATTCAAGTAAATTTAATCCTTCTCTCGATAGTAATTGAATATATGAAGCACAAGAGTTTCCTCTTAGATAAACCAACTTGAATCGAGAAGAAAAGAAGAAATATTAATTCATTAAAACCAACAGAGCTCCTCCCCCTAGTGAAAATGGGGTTTAGTGACTCATAACTCTAAGTACAAACAGAAATTCAAAACTGGAAATTAAACTAAGTGCAAAAGTAAAAGAAGAAGAAAACTACAAAGCTAAAATGAAAAATGGAAGTGATGTAAAGTACAAGTAAAAAGTAAAAGCTCCAAAAGTCCAAAAGTCCAAAAGTCAAAAAATCTAAAAATCTAAAAGTAAAAAAAAGTGTAAAAAATGTCTTAAAAACCTCCCCAATGATCCAAGGTGCCACCTATTTATACAAATTCACTGGCTTCTCAGGTATACTTGCTAGTTTCTCAAAGTGGATCTTTCACATTTTCAGTTGGTGCAGTCCTTCAGGCATTGGCTGAATATTCTACTCCCAGGCTGGCGTAGCGTTTTTGAGGAAAGCGTAGCGCTCGTGCACCCACGCGTACGCGTCACCGACACGTGCGCGTCATTAAGCTTTCAGGCACTTTCCACGCGTACGCATTACCCACGCGTACGCGTCACCCACGCGTATGCGTCATCTTCACCGTTGGCGTCAAAGGCGCAGTGTTAGTGTCAAAGCCGTAGCATTAGTGTCAAAGGCGCTCTTCCACGCGTACGCGTCACCCACGCGTTTGTGTCACCAGCTAAATTTTCCCACTCCGCTATCACAAGCGCTCTTGGTAAAAAAACATAGCACCAAAGGCGTTCTTCTTGGATATGCATGGTGCTCTTGAGGAGAACGTAGTGCTTTTGAGGAGAACGTAGTGCCAAAGGCGCTCTCCCCCTGTCATGATTACAAAATAGAATTGCATCAAAGCTCTGCCATCCTATGTAACCAATTTTGATAATTTATTCATTCCAAATTTTCTTGAGTTATTTGCATAGAATTAATCAAAATTCACTTAGTCCTTGACACATTAGTGCATGAAGATAAAATTCATCAAAATGCTTTTTTTTTCAAAGAAAATGCATGAAACTCAGTTAAAACTAATTAAACTAACTAGCTAATCTAGCTAAGATGCAAATGCATAACAACACCAAACTTAAAACCTTGCTTGTCCTCAAGCAAGAAAAGAACTATGCACAAAGGTTTCTTTTAATTGGAATGGGTTGAAGAATAGCTTATATTGCCTTGGTGAGTGAAGTGATTAAGTGTTAGTGGTGTGAACTCGAAATTATATGCTCATGCAAGGATTCCAGTGCTTATTAGTCCCTACATTTCAGAAGTCTTAGGTCTTAGGACTTTCATTCAAATGATATTATGAAAGTCTCTTTGTAAATAGTCACCTTGAAGCATCATTTATTTACTCGCATCTTTCTTTTCTTTTTGTATCTTGGCCTCGACTCTAGGTGTCATGTCTCAAAGTGGCTTTTTAAGATAAGCTTTCAATCAATACTCCCAAACCAGTTGGTCTAAGGTATTAGGTGTTGAAGCACTCCTTAGGATTTACTTGCTCAACCTCTCTCTTTACACAAATCTACTACAAGCATTTAACTAGGATAATAACTCTTTGAGTTCTTATTTCTTTCTTTTTCTTCCTAGTAATTGATGCTTAGAGCTTTAGACCTTGTTCTTTGTTTTTCTATTTCTTTTGTTCCTTTTTATTGCTGCTTCTTGGATCAATAGATGTTTGAGAATTTCTACAATACTTCTCTAAACTTTATTTCCTGCCTATGAGCTCCCATGCAAGTTTTCACAAACATGCAACCTCAATACACAGTCATATAATCAGAACCACCACTTCTCTTAATCTTTTGCTTGCCTCAAAATTTTTAATATTCCTCAATCCTTCTTTTCAAAGAAATCTTCTCTGTTCGCATTCTTAGAGATATTGGGTGCAAGCAATTTTTCAAGAGTATGGTGTTATAAGATATCAAGCATCCTGGTTATTAAGCCACTAGGAAACTATACTAAGCAAACAAACAAGGGCACAATATCACTTTCAATTATAGCAATTTTGAATACAAGACAATCACTTATCAATACAACCTCTTGGTGTTCACTTGCTTTACTCCTTATCATCATCATTGTTGGTCTTTGTATCCCTTTTAGTCTCTTTGGTTGATGATGCTTAGTTCTTCCAAAAACTGAAGTGACTGCCTACAATGAACTTTGAAAGTTGCTTGTCCCCAAGCACTTGAAAAATAGTTATCATGCATGTATGCTGATGAATTCTTGAACTACAAGTGGTGTCTGAACACCAAACATAGTTCCTTGCTTACTTCTATATGCCAAAACAGAGTGCATCTTTCATGCATGCATACTACATCATGTGCTTTAAACCTAAGAGGAGATGAACTACAGAACTAAAAGGTAAACAAGTGAAATGCAAGTTTAGTCAATTTCTATGATTGTTTGGAATTTGTGACTATTCAAGATTGTCTCAAGGGTTACTTTGTGCTCAATTGATGTTACTGGTGGAACACCAAACTTAGTATTATACATTCACCCGTGATTTTGTTTCTATGTTGATCCAATCACATTGGTGTGGAACACCAAACTTAGTTCCTCGCAGTACACAAAAATTGAACTAACCATTTATTCTAAGAAGAGTATGAAAGAGTTACCTAAGATTGGGTTGCCTCCTAACAAGCGCTTTTTTATCGTCACTAGCTTGACGGTTGTCCCTTATTAGGGAGGATGATGATCATAGTGCCTTAGCCCTTCCCTGCTCACCGTGAGTTTTCTCCCAGTATCCTTCTTGATGATTTCCACATGTTCAAGTGAGAGGATTTTATTCACCGTGTAGTATCCGAAGAAGTGTGGAGATGTTTCCATTGGTTGGTAGGTTAGAATCACTTTATCCCTAGTATGAAGCCTTCAGTAGGAATATCTTTGTTTCTCCACCCTCTTGGCACTTTCTTCTTGGAATTCTTTTCTTTTTCAGGAGGTGGTTCATGTTTTAGGGTCTTAATTTTTGGAAGGTTCTTGTTGAGGATTTCATATAGAGGCTTTGGTTGTAGTTCCTTCTCGACTCTTTGAGCTTGTTGCAACACTTTTACCTCTTCCTTTCCTTTCCAGCATGAGCTTAAGTGCATCGGGAGTGACTCATCAGGTGCCTCTTTCAAGTATAGATCTCTCGAATCAATCTTCATACATTCTTCTTCTTGAGTGGGATCTTGCAAACCCTTGAAGACATGGAACACTATACGAACTCTTAGCATCAATTCTCCTTTTTCAACATCTATTAATGCTCTGCCCGTAGCTAAGAAGGGTTTCCCTAGAATGATGGGAGTGTTAAAATCTTCCTCCATGTCTAGGACGACGAAGTTAGCTGGGAGGAAAAATTTTCCCACCTTTACCAATACATTTTTCACAAGTTCAAGTGCTTGCTTGACGGATTTGTCTGCCATTTGGAGGATAATCTATGTAGGTTTCAATTAATGAATTTGAAGCTTCTTCATTAAGGATAGAGGCATCAGATTTATGCTTGCACCAAGGTCATAAAATACTTTCTCAATTATCATGTTGCTTATGGTGCAGGGCATATGAAAGCTCCCTAGGTCCTTTCTCTTCTTTGGCAATTCTATCTGAATGATGGTACTACACTCCTTGGTCATCACAACCATTTGTCCTTCTTTCAAGGATCTTTTCTTTGTCAACATTTTCTTCATGAACTTGGCATATAGTGGGATCTGTTCAAGTGCTTTTATGAAAGGGATGTTGATGTGCAGTGTCATGAATATCTCCAGGAATTTGGAGTATTGCTTCTCTTTGTTTTCTCCCTTGAACCTTTGAGGATATGGTAACTTTGGTTGGTATGCTTTCACTGCCTCCCTCTTAGTTGAACTATCACTCTTTGTAGAAGTTCCTTGCTCCTGCTTTTGCTCCTTCACTTCTTTTTTTGAGCCTTCTTCGTTGTGCTATTTCTGAGTGATGGTTTCTTTCTCCTCTTTCTTTCCACTTCTCAAAGTGATTGCTTTACACTCCTCCCATTTTATGGCTTTTCCTATGTCCCTTGGGTTGTTTTCAGTCACTAGGAAAGACATTTGCTCGCTTCTCACCCATCTCTGTGATTTGTCTAGCCATTTGTCCCATTTGTCTTTCAAGGTTTTTCATGGTGACATTTTGTCGTTCCTACCTTTAGCTAGGCTTTATGTAGTCTGAGCAAGTGCTTGTGTGGTTTGGTTGAGAGCTTGCAAAGTGGCTTTAAGAGTTGAGATTCTGGCTTCTTGGTGGTCAATAGGTGGTTGGTTGGGGTGCGATTGTTGTTGCTGGAAGTTGTTTAGGGTATTGAGGTGGGTGTTTTGTGAGTTGAATAGTGGTGTGGAGAAGTTATTCTGGTGGGCGTGTGAGTTGTTGTGGGGTTGATGATATGTGTTTTGTGGGTTTTTGTATTGGTTAGTGTTATCGGATGGGTGATTCTGGTTGTTTGTGTTGCAAAAATTGTTAGAGTTGGAGTTCCTTTGCCATTGATTTTGATTGTCGCCCCACCTCAAGTTAGGATGATTCCTCCATGATGAATTGTATGTATCACCATGGAAGTCATTTTGAGAAGAGCTTAAGGTGTTGTGCATGTATTGAAATTGCTCATGCTGCTGCCTGTTATTGCATTTCTCAAAACCTTCTTCACATTGGCCCCACTCAATTGAAAGTTGGCTTGTTGTGCTCACTGCAGCTAGTTGAAGTCCATCTATTCTTTTGACCATCATTTCCATTTGCTATTGGATTTGTTGATGCATTACTTTGTTCTATGCCAATATAGTATCTACATTCTCAAGTTCCAATACACCCTTCTTTGGAATTGGGTTGCGTTGCCTTTGAAAAGAATAGAAATATTGATTATTGGCAACAATGTCTATGAGATTTTGAGCTTCTTCTACTGTTTTTATCAACTGGAGTGAGCGTCTTGCAAAGTAGTCTAATGTCTTTTGTGCTTCTAGAGTTAGGCCCTCATAGAAGTTCTGGAGTCTTACCCACTCACTGAACATGTTAGGTGGACACCTCCTTATCAAAGCTTTGTATCCTTCCCATGCCTCATAAAGTGATTCTCCATCCATTTGGATGAAAGTTTGCACCTCTGTTTTTAACTTGATGATTCTTTAAGGTGGGTATAATTTAGCTAGGAATTTGCTCACCAAATCCTCCCAATTATTGATGCTCTCCTTGGAAAAGGTCTCCAGCCATTGAAATTCCTTATCCCTAAGAGAAAATAGGAACAACAGCAACTTGTATATGTCTGGATGCACACCATTTGTCTTAATCGTTTCGCATATCCTCAAGAAGACAGACAAGTGTTGATTAGGGTCTTCAAGAGGACCCCCTCCATAAGAGCAATTATTCTGTACCAAAGTGATGAGTTGAGGCTTCAACTCAATGTTATTGGCATGGAAATTTGGAGTAAGTATGCTGCCTCCACAATTCCTTGGGTTAGGAATGGTATATGAAGCTAACATTCTTCTAGCAGGTGGTTTATTGTTATTAGCAACCTCCTCAAGTGGGTTATGCATATTGTCCTCCATAACTTGATTTTCTTCTTCTGAATCCTCTTCACCAATTACCCCCTTCCCCCTTGCTTCTCTTGTAAGTTTCAGGAAGGTTCTTTCAAGCTCAGAATTAAAGGAAGTAAGGAAGTAGTGCTCCTCTCCTTCCTCCTGGCATGCACAATCACAAACAAACCAAGTGAAAAATGGACACTCTAATGCTAGAGTGCTGTTAGAGAGTTAGGTGACACCAAGTGTCAAACAGTTAGTGTGTTTTAAACCAAATGAAAGAAAAATGCCTAATCTAGACTACCACTAACTTAATCATTGTTAATCTTTACCAATCCCTGGCAACGACGCCAAAAACTTGATGCGAAAAAATTAATTTCACGTAATTACCGACAAGTATACCAAGTCGCATCAAGTAGTAATACTCACAAGAGTGAGGTTGATCCCACAGAAATTAGTGGATTAAGCAATTTTAGTTAAATGATATTCAAGTTAGGCAAACAATTTGTGATTTCTTGGTATATTCAACATGAAAGTAAAATACAAAAATATAAATGACAAGAAATTAACTGACTGAAAGTAAAAGGATGAAATAAATGACTGGAAATGTAAGAACGGAAACTTGAAATGCAAGAAAATAAGAACTACAATGTAAATGGCTGAAACGTAAATTGCAAGTAAGTAAGAGTTGAAATGTAAATGGCAGAAATTATAAATTACAGTAATGTAAAAGGGAAATTGGGATGTGGATAATTAAGAAAACTCGAAGGAATAGAAGTGAAGATTTGTTATGGGCGAGATCGCTAAGGATCAGAGATATTGATTTCTCATGAATTAATGGTGATCAATTCCTTCTCAATCATGTGGATAGATCTATGGCGGATTGTGAGTAATTGGGTCCCAATCTCTTGGTGATTCAATTTCTCTTATCACAAACAATTGCCAATCTCTTGATCTAATTGCTCATGAGAAGAGTTGAAGATCAATTGCTAATTCCAAATACCACACAACTCTCAGGATCTCAATTCAAGGTGGTTAAATCTCACATACCAAAACCCAGAATATATCAATCAAGGGATAAACCCCAAATTGAGTTCTATGACTCCTTTCTCAAGTTTATCACACAATTCAAGTAAATTCAATCCTTCTCTCGATAGTAATTGAATCTATAAAGCACAAGAGTTTCCTATTAGAAAAACCAACTTGAATTGAGAATAAAAGAAGAAAATATTAATTCATTAAAACCAACAGAGCTCCTCCCCCCTAGTGAAAATGGGGTTTAGTGACTCATAGCTCCAAGTACAAATAGAAATTCAAAACGGGAAATTAAACTAAGTGCAAAAGTAAAAGAAGAAGAAAACTACAAAGCTAAAATGAAAAATGGAAGTGATGTAAAGGACGAGTAAAAAGTAAAAGCTCCAAAAGTCCACAAGTCCAAAAGTCAAAAAAATATAAAAATCTAAAAGTCTAAAAAGTGTAAAAAATGTCTAAAAAAACCTCCCCAATGATCCAAGGTGCCACCTATTTATACAAATTCACTGGCTTCTTAGGTGTACTTGCTAGTTTCTCAAAGTGGGCCTTTCACACTTTCAGTTGGTACAGTCCTTTAGGCATTGGCTAAATATTCTACTCCCAGGCTGGCTAATAAACCACTATTTTACGGTTTATCTTATGCTCAATTGAGTGGTTTTTATCAACTCTTTACCCACTTATTCATACTATTTGCATGAGTTTACATTTTCCTTCAGGATTTTGTGCTATGATTGAAAACATGCTTCTTTGGTCTTATATTTGTTAATATTAATCCTCTTTTATTACCATTAGATGCCGTGATATGTGTGTTAAGTGATTTCAGGGATTATAGGGCATGAATGGCTCAGAGTATGGAAAGGAAGCATGCAAAAGTGGAAGGAATACAAGAAGTTGAAGAAATTGCTAAGCTGTCCAACCTGACCTCTTCCCACTCAAACGACCATAACTTGAGCTACAGAGATCCAAATGAGATGATTTCAGTTGCGTTGGAAAGCTAACATCCGGGGCTTCGCAAAGATATATAATTTGCCATAGCTGCCCTGACGCCAGGTGACGCGAACGCATGGATTACGCGGCCGCGTGGCCTGGCAGGAACACAACCCACGCTAACGCGTGGACGACACCTCCGCGTCACTCTTCCGTGACCTGTACGGACCAGAAAGCACTGAGAGTGATTTCTGGGCTGTTTTTAACCCAGTTTTCAGCCCAGAACACACAGATTAGAGACTATAAAGTGGGGGAATGCATCCATTCACAAGGATGCTCTCATAATTCATAATTTGAGGATTAGATGTAGTTTTTAGAAAGAGAGGTTCTCTCCTCTCTCTTAGGATTAGGATTAGGATTTTTATTAGGATTATGAATATTTCTTCTGCATCTCAGGTTCAATATTCTTTGTATTTATTTATTTTCAATGTTCCATGTTTGAATTGATTTTCTTATTTAAATACAATTTGAGATATTTTCAGATCTATGATTTGTTTCTTTTATTTATGATATAAATAATTTAGATTTTTCTACCTTGTGGCTTTGGTTGATTAATTGGTGACTCTTGAGTTATCAAACTCATTATTGATTGAAAATTGGAATTCTTTAAGAATTGATTCGAGATCCAATAACTCTGACTTTTCCCAAGGAAAGACTGGGACTTGAGGATTCGAATTAATTCATTCACTTGACTTACCTTCATAGTTAGAGGTTAACAAAGTGGGAGAAAAATCCAACTCTCATCACAGTTGATAAGGATAACTAGGATAGGACTTCCAGTTCTCATACCTTGCCAAAGATTTATTTTCCAGTTATTATTATTTTATTTTACTTGTCATTCAACTAACCTTTTACCTTAATCCAAAACCCTAAAACACACTTTTTCATAACCAATAATAAGAACATACCTCCCTACAATTCCTTGAGAAGACGACCTGAGGTTTAAATACTCGGTTATCAATTTTAAAGGGGTTTGTTACTTGTGACAACCAAAACGTTTGTAAGAAAGGTTGATTGCGTGGTTTAGTAACTATACTTACAACGAGAGTTCTCTATAACCTCTAAACCATCAATCTTCAGTTCTTCAAAATGGCACCGTTGCCGGGGAATTGCA
This sequence comes from Arachis duranensis, assembly GCF_000817695.3. Taxonomy (NCBI): domain Eukaryota; kingdom Viridiplantae; phylum Streptophyta; class Magnoliopsida; order Fabales; family Fabaceae; genus Arachis; species Arachis duranensis. Next base: position 60,982,682 of record NC_029780.3, on the reverse strand, counting down.
AACGTGTGCCTTATTATTGGTTATTGTAAATATTTTTTTAAAAAAAAGATATTTTTCTTTTACTTGTTTATTTGTTTCTCCTTTTCCCCCCTTATTACTGATAACTACTATGAATTCTCATCCCTCTCGCTTTGAGTTTGGTTCTAACTTTGTTGAAGGAAATAGAAACCACAGCAGAAATATGCATCAAGGTCAGACCAATCAAGGATGGATGGAGACAAGAGGATTTGATCAACCCTTTAGGCAACAACACCTTCCAAGATATCATGGACGAAGACCATTCTACAACGCATACCAAAATGATAGATATCCTCAACATGACTTTGGACCACCATACTCACAAGTCTCTTTCCACCAAACACATCCATATGACCCTAATCCTTATCCACCACACTAACCACCCTACGAGCCATACTTAGAACCACCACCTCAATATTCACCATCTCCATATCCTTATCAAGATGAACCACCTTCCTACCATGAACCCTTTCTCCCAACAAATGAACCCTCCTATCCACCCCAAACCTCCATGGAGAAAGCATTTACCGATCTAAACTCTACTATACAAGCTCTCGCCACCCGCATCAGACCATCAAATATCTTCAACAATCAACCCTCAAGCTCTAGTGCACTTTCTTTTCAACCACATAATGATCCACCCATCCCATCACCACCATCCATGGAAGAGCACTCCCATCCATCAATCCAAGAGCAAGATGATCCAAATGATGCTATTGATATGGAACAAGAGAGAGAGGATCATCTTCGTAAATCCATACTTCATAAGGAGCTAGAGGAGGCACTAAAGGTGAAGGTAGGAGAGATCCTTGAAGGTGAAGGAGTAATTGAAGGGAGTTGTCATGGAAAGGTAATCATCAAGGAGGAGCAAGAGTCAAGGGATCATTTCAAGGAAACCGTAGATCAATTTCATGCAACCCCTCATCAATTGGAGCAAGCAATAAGTCAATTACCTTCCGGACGTTCGGACACTCAAGGGACCCCCATGGCTTCATGTGGAGAATCTAATGAAGAACGTAGCATGAAGGAGACACTAGAGACTCCAGTGGACAATAAGGAGCATGACTTTGTACTGGAACAAGTGGAGAAAGCCATAATATTTGCAGAGAAAGAAGTGGTTGAAGACTTAGGAGATGCAGAACCTCCAGGAGAAATTCAAGTCATAAAGCCTCCTTTCAAGGTATTTGAAATTGATGTTGAGGAGGGTGTACAACCTCCAAGGCATGTCATAATAGAAGACTTGGAAGAGGTTAATCAAGAGATGGAGATTCAAGAAGAAGAGGCACAACCTCCCATGCCCTTGGTGCGCAATAAAGAAGAGATTAAATTGGAAGCAAGCTACCAAGAGGAAGAGGTTGAAATTGAAGAAGCTTGTAAAGAGGTGGAAGATGTCAAAGAAGAGCACAAGGGAGTGGAGCTTGCACGTTCATTAAAAACACCTCCCCCTAAGTTGCCATCATCCTTCACAACATTCAAGTGGGTGAAATTCATATCCCTTAGCTTTCTAATTCCACTTGAATATGGGCTACTGGAGACGGATGGTCAACTTAGAGCTCTCTGTGGCATTAAGAGTAAGAGGAAGATGGTCAGTGATAAGATTTATCCTACAAGGTTCAACATGGTTGTGTGCTCAACATTTAAACGCAAAGGTTGGTGTAGAGCTCAACTGAATGGGTCTAGGAAGTTGTCTGACTGCTTCAGTGAGAATTCAGATTGTTTGCTACCCGAATGGAATCATGATGATCAACAAGAAGACGGGTGCAGAAACAAGATTTGGGACCCCGGAGGCTACTGGAAGTCCAAGCATTGGTGGAGATTCCCGGATTAGTACAAGCATAAGCCACCATGACAAGGAAGCTCCTCAAATGTCCAACTTAAGGACTTTAACTAAAAGTGCTAGGTGGGAGACAACCCACCATGGTATGATCGTTTCTTTTTCATTTTTATTTAGTTTTATTTGTTTTCGAGTTTTATTTTATTTTATTGTATTGAACCTGGAATTTTGCATAACATTCATATAAGCAGTGCATTTTGCATTTTGCATAAAAAAAACCATGCGACGCAATCGCATCAGCGACGTGTCCGCATCGCAACGAGAGGGGAGAAAATAAAAACGAATAGAGAGTCACGCTGGAGCGTGGCTGGAGGCGTGCCAGTGGCACAAATTGACCCACGTGACCGCGTCGCCGACGCGTCCGCGTCACATGGAAATAATGGCCTCCCACGCGACCGCGTGACCGACGCGGCCGCGTGCCCTGATTTTTGACGTAAAAAGGGTGCACAACGAATTATTGTGCGAGAGTGGTGCTGGATTGGTGCTGAATGCACAATTCTACCCACGCGGACGCATGGCTCACGCGTCCGCGTCATCTCCTTCTAAAGCCCACTCACGCGATCGCATGCCCCACGCGATCGCATCACCCAAAATTTGGCAAAATAAGATTTTGAACAGAGAGTTGTGCGAGCGCGAGGCTACCCTCGCGCCAGTAGCATAAAACGTGTCACGTGACCGCGTGACCGATGCGACCGCGTCAATCAGTATCAGCGCAAGTCGCGCGACCGCGTGCCCCACGCGATCGCGTCGCTTGCGCCGCACAGCTTATCCTAATTTGCCAAATATCTTATCTTTTCTTCCCCAATCCTAATTTTTCCCTCCCTCCTTTCTTACTCACTTCTTTCCCTTCTCATTCTTCTTATCTTTCATTTTATTTTACTTAATTTATTTGCATATTTCATTCATTGCATTTTAATGTGCCAAGTGTCTCCACTATTTTCTCACTTGCATGTTGTAGCTACCATGTAATTAAGACCTCCATTATTTGGCATTAACCCACCCAGACTTTATTTATATTCTTATTTTTATTTCTGGGTTACTTTTTCTTCTTTTCCCTCTTCTTTCAGGATGGCTACCACAAAGGGAGATGAAAAGCTTCTTACTGGGGAGACAAACAAGTTCATCTGCTCAATCTTTAGAGAAAAGCATCAGTTGAAGCAACCCGTCCACCTGCACATCTTAGCATGCACCGAGGACGGTGAAATCTTTAAGTGTGGGGAGGTCGATACCGATCTCCATGGGTTATTTACTCTTCTATCTCAACACCAATGGTTTATTTTCCTTGTTAGTTATTGCATTTGCATGTTTGATTGCATATTTTACCACTTGGTTGAAGTAATGAATTTCTTTTCAAGATTTTATTTTATTTCACTAATTTAAATTGAAAATTTTTTGTGTTAAATTTGTTTGAAGTTGTATTTGGAACATGGTTTTTGAGCCAAAGAACACACAACCTATGAGATTTTAAGCTTATTTACATGGTTACATTATTTAACCATAAATTTTTATTCTTGTGTGTTTTCTTCTCTATAATTGTAATCTTTGCTTTGTTCCATTATATATGTCCAATATTTAATATATTTACATGCTTGCATATGATTGAGGCCATTGTTTGATTCTAGCTCACTTATCCCAAAAATTAGCCTACATTTTATATCACCCTTGTTAGCCCCCTTGAGCCTTTAATTCCCTCTTATTCTATAAACCACAACACTAGCCTTAAGCAGAAAAACAAATTTAAAATCCCAAGTTGAATCCTTGATTAGCTTAAGATAAAAAAATTGTGTAATTGTTTAAGTGTGGGAAACCTATGGGAACATGGATGATAAAAACAAAGGGTGGGAAGTTGAAAAGAATGAAATAATTCAAAATAAAATTTTTGGGAAGCATGCTCATGTGAAATCAAAATAATTGAATTACCATGTGCATTAAAAAAAGAGATTTACAAGGTGACCATAGCTTGCTTCATACTAACAATCTCTGTGGGATCGACCCTTACTCACGGTTTATTACTTGGACGACCCAGTGCACTTGCTGGTTAGTTGAGCGAAGTTGTGGAAAGAAAGTGCTGAGTTAATAGATGCACATACCAAAGAGCCATTATTGATGATCACAATTTCGTCCACCAGCTTTGCTTTACAAAGTATGTATGTTAGGTGAGACCTTAGACTAATCAATGATTCACTTAATTAGCTCACTTCGCCATATATATATATCCCTACCTTTACCTTAGCCCCATTATAACCCTGAAAAGACCTCATGATATTTGCATTAGTATACTAAATATTTGTTGATTGGTTAGATGAAGAACAAAGTTTTAGAGAGCATGACTAGAGAAGAGTAGAGTGATTACCCTATACACGAGAGAGATTAGAGTGATATACACTACCAGTGAGGGTTCAATGCTTGATTCTATGTTCCCTACATTCATGAGCTATCTTCTTACAAGTTTACTTGTTTTCACTGTATGATTTGAATTAGTGAAATCTGATTTATGTTTGTCTTGGAGAACTTATTTATTTTTAACCAAGTAGGTAGAAACGTTTTGCATTTAGTTGCATTCATAGGTTGCATCTCATACATTCTATCATTCCTCTTCATCTCTTTATAGTTTCTCTTGAGCTTAGCATGAGGACATGCTATTGTTTAAGTGTGGGGAGGTTGATAAACCACTATTTTATGGTTTATCTTATGCTCAATTGAGTGGTTTTTATCAACTCTTTACTCACTTATTCATACAATTCGCATTTTTTACATTTTCCTTCCTGATTTTGTGCTATGATTGAAAAATATGATTGAAAACATGCTTCTTTGGTCTTATATTTGTTAATATTAATCCTCTTTTATTACCATTAGATGCCATGATATGTGTGTTAAGTGATTTCAGGGATTACAGGGCATGAATGGCTCAGAGGATGGAAAGGAAGCATGCAAAAGTGGAAGGAATACAAGAAGTTGAAGAAATTGCTAAGCTGTCCAGCCTGACCTCTTCGCACTCAAATGACTATAACTTGAGCTACAGAGGTCCAAATGAGATGGTTCTAGTTGCGTTGGAAAGCTAACATCCGGGGCTTCGCAACGATATATAATTTGCCATAGCTGCCCTGACGCCAGGCGACGCGAACGCGTGGATCACGCGGCCACGTGGCCTGGCAGGAACACAACCCACACTAACGCGTGGACGACGCCTCCGCGTCACTCTTCCGTGACCTGTACGGACCAAAAAGCGCTGGGAGTGATTTTTGGGCTATTTTTGACCCAGTTTTCAGCCCGGAACACACAGATTAGAGGCTATAAAGTGGGGGAATGCATCCATTCATAAGGATGCTCTCATAATTCATAATTTGAGGATTAGATGTAGTTTTTAGAGAGAGAGGTTCTCTCCTCTTTCTTAGGATTAGGATTAGGATTTTTATTAGGATTATGAATATTTCTTCTGCATCTCAGGTTCAATATTCTTTGTATTTATTTATTTTCAATGTTCCATGTTTGGATTGATTTTCTTATTTAAATACAATTTGAGATATTTTCAGATCTATGATTTGTTTCTTTTATTTATGATATAAATAATTTAGATTTTTCTACCTTTTGGCTTTTGGTTGATTAATTGATGACTCTTGAGTTATCAAACTCATTGTTGATTGAAAATTGGAATTCTTCAAGAATTGATTCGAGATCCAATAACTCTGACTTTTCCCAAGGAAAGACTGGGACTTGAGGATTCGAATTAATTCATTCACTTGACTTACCTTCATAGTTAGATGTTAATAAAGTGGGAGAAAAATCCAACTCTTATCACAATTGATAAGGATAACTAGGGTAGGACTTCCAGTTCTCATACCTTGCCAAAGGTTTATTTTTCAGTTATTATTATTTTATTTTACTTGTCATTCAACTAACCTTTTACCTTAATCCAAAACCCCAAAACACACTTTTTCATAACCAATAATAAGAACATACCCCCTGCAATTCCTTGAGAAGACGACCCGAGGTTTAAATACTTGGTTATCAATTTTAAAGGGGTTTGTTACTTGTGACAACCAAAACGTTTGTAAGAAAAGTTGATTGCTTGGTTTAGTAACTATACTTACAACGAGAGTTTGCTATAACCTCTAAACCATCAATCTTCAGTTCGTCACTGGCGTAGCGTTTTTGAGGAAAGCGTAGCGCTCGTGCACCCACGCGTATGTGTCACCGATATGTGCGCGTCATCAAGCTTTTTGGCATTATCCACTCGTACGCGTCACCCACGCGTATGTGTCATCTTCAACGTTGGCGTCAAAGGCGCAGCGTTAGTGTCAAAGGCGTAGCGTTAGTGTCAAAGTCGCTCTTCCACGCTTACGCGTCACCCACGCGTGCCCGTGGCCTTTCAAAAATAACTCTTTCACGCATACGCGTCACCAACGCGTACGTGTCACCAGCTAAATTTTTCCACTCTGCTATCGCAGACGCTCTTAGTAAAAAATGTAGCACCAAAGGCGCTCTTCTTGGATATGGATGGTGCTCTTGAGGAGAACGTAGCGCTTTTGAGGAGAACGTATCACCAAAGGTGCTCTCCCGCTGTCATGATTACAAAACAGAATTGCATCAAAAATCTACCATCCTATGCAACCAATTTTGATAATTCATTCATTCCAAATTTTCTTGAGTTATTTGCATAGAATTGATCAAAATTCACTTAGTCTTTGACACATTAGTGCATGAAGATTAAATTCATCAAAGTACTTATTTATTTCAAATAAAATGCATGAAACTCAGCTAAAACTAATTAAACTAACTAGCTAATCTAGCTAAGATGCAAATGCATCAGAAGTTGGGCTTTGAACCGAAATTCATTGACTGGATTTGTAAATTGTTGTCAATTTTTCTTACTCTTTTGTTATGGAAAGTCAACCCTATGATTTTTTTAAACCAAATAGAGGCATCCGCCAAGGTGACCCTCTTTCCCCTTTTCTTTTCTTATTATGTGCAGAAGGACTTTCCTTCTTGCTACAGAAAATAGAGCAAAATAGTCCCATTTGGGGAATTCAGATAAACAAAAGATGCTCAACTATAAATCACTTGTTATTCGCTGATGATTCCATTCTGTAACACCCTACCACACAGAAGGCGATCCTAGAACTCCCAACATATGAATTAAACTTATAAAACATAGCTAAACCAAAAGTAATTTAGGCAACTAACTAAGGATCTCCAGACTATCTAATACTCCCCTTTCCAACTCCTTCGACCCTCCCAACCACCACCGAAATCATTTGGTTCAAATAGAATTATTACATATAAGGAAATCACAGTTCAGATTCAAATACAGTAGATAAACATGTAGCAAGTAGTTTATGCAATCAGTTAAACATTCTAAACAAAGCACACCAAACAAAAATATAGATGCATATGGTGCATGCCTGTCCTATGGTTGATGAGTCAAATCTGTCGGTTATAAAGCTAACCCGACAAGTCCTGGTAGCTAACCATTGGACTGTCCCTCTGTTGTGCATCCCTAAAACTCAAGTAATTCTCAATCATAATCATATACAAGAGTAAAAAGGGTTTTGAAAATTGGAGGAATGCCTTAGAAATAAAAAATTGAAGTTTGGAAAAAAGGGGGCTCACGTACGTGACCCCCTTGCTCGCGTACGCAAGGAGCATAACCCGTAGCGTATGCTCGTTTTGCGTGCCACCTTTTGCGTACGCACCCTGGCAAAACTGGACCTCTCGCATACACGGCACTATTTTGCGTACGCGAGCCCGTCAACCCGAGAGCATTGCTCATGTCGCATGCCATGTGGTCGTGTACGAAACCAAAGAAAATGCCACATCTGCGTGTGCGACACACATCTTGCGTACGCGAGCCCCCTGGACAGTGTCCAATGGCCGCCTCGCTTATGTCCCTCGCATACGCATGCATAGCAGAAGTTCAAAAAGCTGATAAGTTAAGAATCCCTATTTTGTACACCAAACTTTGATCGCGCATAACTTGCCAGTTTTAAAACATTGTTCCTTCGTTCTTCAAACGGTGCAAACCTCTCGGACCAAATTTCTTTCTAAACAAGTTTGATAAAAATCGGAGGTTCGGAGGCCAAATTATGCTTCGCCAAAGTTGGTCAAAATCATAGTTTTCATTAACCTTACAAACCTCCATTTTTCAAAACATACCAATTCCAAACCTTTTTAAAACCAACCCAAACCTTACCAAATCTGCATCAAACATTCCCAATTTATATTTGCAACCATCTTCATTCATCCTTCAACCTACCCTTTTCCACTTTCATCAAATCTCAATTCAATATTTTAATTTCCAATAATACTCAAATTCATCAACCATTATGCATACCAATCCATATCACTTACAAATTACATATATCATCAACAAGAGCATAAATCACCACCTCCAAATCCATTAATCACATACAATACAATCCATCTCAACCAATCAACAACATCAACAACATCAACAATTCAATTTCTATTCTAGGGTCACTAGCCTAGGTTTTCACAATACATTATATTTTAGATACGAGAAACCGAAACCATACCTTGGGCGATTCCCTGATAAACCCGGAACACCTCAAATTCATCGTTTTCTCAAACTTTCAAGGTTTAACATCTCACAAACAGATTTCTCAGCACAAAAATTCTTTTCCAAGCTTTCAAGACCTCAATTAAGCTCCAAACCACATACATATATATTACCTAATACACATCATTGACATCCATACATACAATCCCAATATCCAAAATAACTAGCTAAGGGATTCACTAGGTTTGAGGATCCTTACCTTGTACTTAACTTTAACATACCAAAGCCTACTAGTTCATTGATGAAAAAAAATTAATTTTGCATAAACTAACCGGTAAGTATAGCGGGTCGCATCAAGTAGTAATAACTCACAGAAGTGAGGTCGATCCCATGGGGATTGATGGATCAAGCAATTTTAGTTGGGTGATGAATTTGGTTAAGCTAACAAGTAATGATTTGAGTGATTTATGACTGACAGAAGGTAAATTGCAGGAAATTGAAATGCTGGAAGTAAAATAGCAAAAACTTAAATGGCAAGAAAGATAAATTGCTGAAACTTAAAGTGCAAGAAATTAAAAGAACTGAATCTTAAATTGTAAGAAAGGTAAATGATTGAATCTTAGAGTGCAGGAATTAAGATTGCAGAAATATTAAATGGTAGGGGAACTTAAATTGCTTGAATGATAAAGGGAATTGGGTATAGGAATTCAAAATAGCAATGAACAATTGTAAATTAAAGTGGAAACAGAGAGATCTAAATTGAAGAAATTCAAAGAAAGTGATTCATCAGGGATTGGAGATATTATAATTCTTCATGAATCAATTGGGTCTCAACTCCTTTCTCAATTATATGGGTAGATCTATGGGGGATTGAAATTGATTGGATCCTAATTTCTTGGCTATCCAATCTCTTTAATCATAATCAATCTTGCCAATTCCTTGATCTAATTGTCATGAGAAGAGTTAGAGCACATTCTCTTATTTATAAGCCACACAAATTCTCAAAACCTCAATTCCTCCCGAATAGTGTTGGTAATGAGAATTGTGATGGATAGAGCTTCAGTTCTAATGAAGGTGATTCCTCTTTCGAGGCTCACACCCACATTCAGTTGAATTAAACCTCATTCTAGAGTGAATAATTCACAGTCAAAGCAGAAGATACTCAATAGCTACACAATTGAATTGAGAAGAAGAAGAATTTCATTGATTTATTTGAATTACAATAGAGCTCCTCTCCCTAATGAAATTGGGGTTTAGTTTATCATTGCTCTAGCACAAGCAGAAAAGAAAAATTGCAGAATAAGATGAAGAATAGAAAGAAATTCCCAGTCAGATCTAAAATTTTAAAGAGTCCTAAAGAAGAACTAAAAGAGAAGATAAAAGATCAAAAGGTTCCAAAGTAAAAAAGTTCCAAAAAAAGATCCTTATAAAATCAAATTTTCCTCTATTTATACACTTTCCAATTCAGTCATCAAGTACTTGGAGTGGGCATTTTGGCCTTTGATAAAGTGGGTCAGAAAAGGGTATTTCCATGCATCAGGCGAACGTAGCATTCTCAAAGAGAGTGGAGCGTTCATTCACCGACGCATACGCGTCCTCTGTGTGTGCGTGTCCTTGGCATTTTTCACCATCGACGCGTACGCGTAACACATGCGTATGCGTCGATACTATCTTCAGCCTCAACCATGCTTACACATATCATGCATGCGTGCGCGTCCCTTGGTAGCTGATGAGCGGATAATTTATACGCTTTTTGGCATTGTTTTTAGGTAGTTTTTAGTAGGATCTAGCTACTTTTAGGGATGTTTTTATTAGTTTTTATGAAAAATTTATATTTCTGGACTTTACCATGAGTTTGTGTGTTTTTCTGTGATTTTAGGTATTTTCTGGCTGAAATTGAGGGACCTGAGCAAAAATCTGATAGGAGGCTGAAAAAGGACTACAGATGCTGTTGGATTCTGACCTCCCTGAACTCGAAATAGATTTTCTGGAGCTACAGAACTCCAAATGGCGCGCTCTCAATTGCGTTGGAAAGTAGACATCCAGGGCTTTCCAGAAATATATAATAGCCCATACTTTATTCGAGTTTAGATGACGCAAACTGGTATTCAACACCAGCTCCATGCTGCATTCTGGAGTAAAACGCCAGAAACACGTCACAAACCAGTGTTAAACGCCAAAAACACGTTACAACTTGGCGTTTAACTCCAAGAGAAGCCTCTGCACGTGTAAAGCTTAAGCTCAGCCCAAGCACACAGCAAAGTGGGCCCCGGAAGTGGATTTCTGCACTTAGACTTATTTTTGTAAACCCTAGTAACTAGTTTAGCATAAATAGAACTTTTTACTATTGTATTTACATCTTTGGATCATCTTTTGATATCTTTATCACTTTTATGGGGGCTGGCCTCACGGCCATGCCTGGACCTTCATTACTTATGTATTTTCAACGGTGGAGTTTCTACACACCATAGATTAAGGTGTGGAGCTCTGCTGTACCTCGAGTATAAATGCAAAGTACTATTGTTCTTCTATTCAATTCACGCTTATTCTTATTCTAAAATATCCATTCGGACCCAAGAACCTGATGAATGTGATGATGATTATGTGACGCTCATCACCATTCTCACTTATGAACGTGTGCCTGACAACAACTTTCGTTCTACATGCAAATAAGCTTGAATGAATATCTCTTGGATTCCTTGATCAGAATCTTCGTGGTATAAGCTAGAATCCATTGGCAGCATTCTTAAGAATCCGGAAAGTCTAAACCTTGTCTGTGGTATTCCGAGTAGGATTCAGGGATTGAATGACTATGACGAGCTTCAAACTCGCGACTATAGGGCGTAGTGACAGACGCAAAAGGATAGTAAATCTTATTCCTACATGATCGAGAACCGACAGATGATTAGCCGTGCGGTGACAGCGCACCTGGACCATTTTCACTGAGAGGACGGATGGTAGCTATTGACAACGGTGATCCCCCAACATATAGCTTGCCATGGAAAGGAGTGAGAATGATTGGATGAAAGCAGTAAGAAAGCAGAGATTCAGAAGGAACACAGTATCTTCATGCGCTTATTTGAAATTCCCACCAACGAATTACATAAGTATCTCTATCTTTATTTTATGCTTTATTTATCTTTATATTCGAAAACCATTATAACCATTTGAATCCGCCTGACTGAGATTTACAAGGTGACCATAGCTTGCTTCATATCAACAATCTCCGTGGGATCGACCCTTACTCACGTAAGGTTTATTACTTGGACGACCCAGTGCACTTGCTGGTTAGTTGTGCGAAGTTGTGAAGAATGTGTGTGAACCATGGTATTGTGCGCCAAGTTTTTGGAGCCATTGCCAGGAATTGTTCGTGTTGTGAAAGTATGAGTCACAATTTTGCCTATCAAGTTTTTGGCGCCGTTGTCGGGGATTGTTTGAGTTTGGACAACTGACGGTTTATCTTGTTGCTCAAATTAGGTAATTTTCTTTTCAAAAAGTTTTCAAATTTTTTTTCAAAATTTTTTTTCTCTTTTTTGTTTTTCCAAAATAATTTTCGAAAAATCCAAAAAAATTAATAACATGATAAAAACCAAAAAAAAATTTGTGTTTCTTGTTTGAGTCTAGTGTTAATTTTTAAGTTTGGTGTCTTGCATGTTTTAATTTTTTCTCAAAAATTTTTGAAAAATTCATGCATGGTGTTCTTCATGATCTTCAAGTTGTTCTTGGTAAGTCTTCTTGTTTGATCTTCATATTTTCTTATTTTGTGTCTTTTCTTGTTTTTCATATGCATTTTTAGTTTGTTAGTGTCTAAACATGAAAAGTCTCTAAGTTTGGTGTCTTGCATGATTCTCTTTTCTTAAAATTTTTTCAAAAATAAGTTCTTGATGTTCATCATAATCTTCAAAGTGTTCTTGGTGTTCATCTTGACATTCATAGTGTTCTTGCATACAACATTGGTTTTGATCCAAAATTTTCATGTTTTGGGTCATATTTGTGTTTTTCTCTCTCCTCATTAAAAATTCAAAAATAAAAAATATCCTTTCCTTATCTTACTCATAAATTTCGAAATCTTTGGGTTGACTTAGTTAAAAATTTTTAAAATAAGTTGTTTCTTGTTAGTCAAGTCAAGATTTCAATTTTAAAAATCTTATCTTTTCAAAACTTTTTCAAAAATCAAATCTTTTTCATTTTTCTTTTATATTTTTTGAAAAATTTTTAAAATTTGATTTTCAAAATCTTTTTCTTAATTTTCAAAAACTTTACTAACAATTAATGTGATTGATTCAAAAATTTAAAGTTTGTTACTTTCTAGTTAAGAAAGGTTCAATCTTTAAATTCTAGAATCATATATTTTAGTTTCTTGTTAGTCAAGTAATCAATTTTAATTTTAAAAATAAAATATTTTTAACTTCCTTTTCAAATCTTTTTCAAAATAAATTTCAATCATATATTTTCAAACATATCTTTTTCAAATCATATCTTTTTCAAAATCAATTTCAAAAATCTTTTCTAATTTCTTATCTTTTTCAAAACCACCTAACTACTTTCCTCTCTCTAATTTTCGAAAATTCCTCACACTTTTTCAAATTCTTTTTAATTAACTAATTATTTTAAATTTTAATTTTTATTTTACCTCTTCTCTTAATTTTCGAATACTAACTAAATTTTAAAATAAAAACAAAAAATAATTTCCTTTTCTTAAAATTAATTTTTGAAAATTCCTCTCTCTCTCATCTCTTTCTATTTATTTATTTATTTACTAACACTTCTCTTCTACTCATAATTTGAACCCTCTTCTCTTCCCTATCTGTGTTCGAATTCTTCCTCCTTTATTCTTCTTCTCTTCTACTCACATTAAAGAATCTCTATACTGTGACATAGAGGATTCCATACTTTCTTTGTTTTCTTCTCTCTCATATGAGCAGGAACAAGGAAAAAGGCATTCTTGTTGAAGCTGATCCTGAACTTGAAAGGACCTTGAAGAGGAAGCTAAGAGCAGCTAAAGCACAGTACTCTGGAGAGGACCCAACTGAAATTTTCAAAAAGGAAAAGGATATGACAGCCGAACCCAACAACAATGCAAGGAAGATACTTGGTGACTTTACTGCACCAAATTCCAACTTACATGGAAGAAGCATCTCAATTCCTGCCATTGGAGCAAACAACTTTGAACTAAAGCCTCAATTAGTTTCTCTGATGCAAAATATTGCAAGTTTTATGGACTTCCATCAGAAGATCCTTTTCAGTTCTTAACTGAATTCTTGCAGATCTGTGATACTGTTAAGACCAATGGGGTTGATCCTGAGGTCTACAGGCTTATGCTTTTCCCTTTTGCTATAAGAGACAGAGCTAGAGTATGGTTGGACTCTCAACCTAAAGATAGCCTGAACTCTTGGGATAAGCTGGTCACGACTTTCTTAGCCAAGTTCTTTCCTCCTCAAAAGCTGAGCAAGCTTAGAGTGAATGTTCAAACCTTCAGACAGAAAGAAGGTGAATCCCCTTATGAAGCTTGGGAGAGATACAAGCAACTGACCAAAAAGTGTCCTTTTGACATGCTTTCAGAATGGACCATCCTGGATATATTCTATGATGGTCTGTCTGAATTATCTAAGATGTCATTGGACCATTCTACAGGTGGATCTATTCACCTAAAGAAAATGCCTGCAGAAGCTCAGGAACTTATTGACATGGTTGCAAATAACCAGTTCATGTACACTTCTGAAAGGAATCCTGTGAATAATGGGACGCCTCAGAGGAAGAGATTTCTTGAAATTGATGCTCTGAATTCCAGAGTCTGAATGGACGGTAAAATGCATCCAATAGTACTAAAGAAGCATCTTCTGAAGAAAAAGCTTATGATCCTGAGAACCCTGCAATGGCAGAGGTGAATTACATGGGTGAAGCCTATGGAAAC
>NC_029780.3:60965777-60968343 GCF_000817695.3 Arachis duranensis | reverse complement strand
CAACAAGGCTTTAATAATGGTGGAAGAAACAGGTTTAGCAATAGCAAACCTTTTCTATCATCATCTCAGCAACAGACAGAGAATTCTGAGCAGAATCCTTCTAGCTTGGCAAACTTAGTCTCTGATCTATCTAAGGCCACTATCAGTTTCATGACTGAAACAAGGTCCTCCATTAGAAACTTGGAGGCACAAGTAGGTCAGCTAAGTAAGAAAATCATTGAAACTCCTCCTAGTACTCTCCCAAGCAATACAGAAGAGAATCCAAAAAGATAGTGCAAGGCCATTGATATAATCAAAATGGCCGAATCCAAAGAGGAAGGGGAGGACATGAATCCCAATGAGGAAGACCTCATGGGACGTCCTCCAGACAGAAAGGAGTTCCCTATTGAGGACCTAAAGGAATCTGAGGCTCATATAGAGACCATAGAGATTCCATTAAACTTCCTACTGCCATTCATGAGCTCTGAGAACTATTCTTCCTCTGAAGAGGATGAAGATGTAACTGAAGAGCAAGTTGCTCAATATCTAGGAGCCATCATGAAGCTGAATGCCAAGTTGTTTGGTAATGAGACTTGGGAAGATGAACCTCCCTTGCTCATTAGTGAACTAAATACATGGGTTTAGCAAACTTTATCTCAAAAAAAAAAAACAAGATCCTAGTAAATTCTTAATACCTTGTACCATAGGCACCATGACCTTTTAGAAGGCTCTGTGTGACATGGAGTCAGGTATAAGTCTTATGCCACTCTTTGTAATGGAGAAACTAGGGATCTTTGAGGTACAAGTTGTAAGAATCTCATTAGAGATGGTAGACAAGTCAATAAAAAAAGCTTATGGATTGGTAGAGGATGTGTTAGTGAAGGTTAAAGGCCTTTACATCCCTGCTGATTTTATAATCCTAGACACTGGGAAGGATGAGGATGAATGCATCATCCTTGGAAGACCCTTCCTAGCCACAACAGGAGCTGTGATTGATGTTGACAGAGGAGAGTGATAAACCCATATTTCATGGTTTATCTTGTGCCCAATTGAGTGGTTTTCATCAACTCTTTACCCACTTATTCATACTATTTGCATGGTTTTACATTTGCCTTCCTAATTATGTGCTTTGATTGAAAACATGCTTCTTTGGCCTTAAGTTCCCTATGTTTAATCCTCTCTTATTACCATTAGATGCCTTGATATGTGTGTTAAGTGATTTCAGAGATTACAAGGCAGGAATGACTCAGAGGATGGAAAGGAAGCATGCAAAAGTGGAAGGAATACAAGAAGTTAGAGAAACTGCTAAGCTGTCTAGCCTGACCTCTTCGCACTCAAACGGCTATAACTTTAGCTACAGAGGTCCAAATGACATGGTTTCACTTGCGTTGGAAAGCTAACGTCCGGTGCTTCGATTTGATATATAATTTGCCATAGTGACCGTACAGATAGGCGATGCGAACGCGTCATCCACGCGGACGCGTCACATCTGCGAAAATCAGCGTGGCAGATTTCGCAAACAGCGAATCCTGGGCTACTTCCGGCCCAGTTTCAAGCCCAGAAAACACAGATTAAAGGCTGCAAAGTGGAGGAATGAGAGGACACTTCAGATGCTATTAATAATTCACTTTTCATATTTTTAGATGTAGTTTTTAGTGAGAGAGGTTCTCTCCTCTCTCTTAGGATTAGGATTTAGGACTTCTCTTAGTTTTAGGAGTGACTCTCAATCCCAGGTTCTTTATTTTTTATTTTTCAATGTTCCATGTTTAGATTGATTTTGTTGATTAATGTTATTTGAGATATTTCAGATTGATGACTGCCGTCTTTTATTTATATAAATAATTTGGATTTTCCTGTTGCCCGATTGGCTTATGAATGTCTTCCATGTTAGATTTTACTGCTTTGAATGAATTGAAGATATTCCAGATATTTATGATTTTAATTTATCTTTTTACATTCTTGGCTGTGGTTGATTAATTGGTGACCCTAAGGTTATCAGCTCCATTGTTGATTGAAAATTGGATTTCTTCATTTCATTAATTCATATTCTAATAACTCTAGCCTTTCCCAAGGAAAGACTAGGACTTGAGGATTCGAATTAATTCATCCACTTAACTTACCTTCATAGTTAGAGGTTAACAAAGTGGGAGAAAAATCCAATTCTCATCACAATTGATAAAGATAACTAGGATAGGACTTCCAGTTCTTATACCTTGCCAAGAGATTTTATTAGTATTATTTTATTTTACTTGTCATATAACATATTCCCACCTTACTTCCAAAACCCCAATTTTACCTTTTACATAGCTAATAATAAGAACATACCTCCCTGCAATTCCTTGAGAAGACGAACCGAGGTTTAAATACTCGGTTATCAATTTTATCAATTTCAAAGGGGTTTGTTACTTGTGACAACCAAAACGTTTGTACGAAGGGATTTTTGTCGGTTTAGAGACTATATTTACAACGCGACTGTTTTTATGAAATTCTTTACTGGCAAAAATCCCAACGTCAAAATGACGCCGTTGCTGGGGAATTGCAAACGTGTGCCTTATTATTGGTTATTGTAAATATTTTTCAAAAAAAA
>NC_029780.3:60962320-60964713 GCF_000817695.3 Arachis duranensis | reverse complement strand
TGGTCAACTTAGAGCTCTTTGTGGCATTAAGAGTAAGAGGAAGGTGGTTAGTGGTTGGAGTTGTCAAGCAAGGTTCAACATGGTTGTGTGCTCAAGGTTTAAACGTAAAGGTTGGCATAGAGCTCAACTGAATGGGTCTAGGAAGTTGTTTGGCCGCTTATGTGAGAATTCAGACTGCTTGTCACCCGGATAGAACAATATTGCTCAACCAAAAGACGGGTGCAAAGGCAAGGTCTGGGACCCCGAAATCCATTCTACCAATCACCACTCTTGGGGCCTTGTCACTTGCTTCAACTTGCTTAAAGGCTTTCTGCGCCTAGTTTGGGACCCCGGAGGCTATTGGAAGTACAAACATTGGTGGAGATTCCTGGATGAGTTCAAGCACAAGCCACCATAACAAAAGACTCACCAAATGTCCAACTTAAGGACTTTAACTAAAAGTGCTAGGTGGGAGACAACCCACCATGGTATGATCGTTCCTTTTCTTTCTTAGTTTTCTTGTGTTTTAATTTTATCATTATTACTGCATATATCATGCATCATCACTTGCATTCTGCATAAAAAAAAAGGGGGAGGGGCACGGGATGCGACAGCATCGCTGACGCATCCGCGTCAAAGGAGAATTAGAGAAAAAAGGGAATTATATTGCTACGCGACGCGACCGCATCAACGACGCGTCCGCGTCGCAAGGGGAAAAGAGAAAATAAAAACGAACAGAGAGTCACGCTGGAGCATGGCAGGAGGCATGCCAATGGCATAAATCACCCCAGGCGATTGCGTCGCTGATGCGACCGCGTCATATGGGAATAAAGGCCTCCCACGCGACAGCGTGACCCACGCGGCCGCATGACCATGATTTCGACGTCAAAGTGGTGCACACCCAAAAGTTGTGCGAGAGTGGTGTGGGATTGGTGCTGAATGCATAATCCTTCCCACGCGGCTACGTGACCCACGCGACCGCGTCATATTCCTTTAAAGCCCACTCACGCGATCGCATGCCCCACGCGATCGCGTCACTTAAAATTTGGCACTAATATGATTCTGAACAGAGAGTTGTGTGAGCGCGAGGCTGCCCACGCGCCAGTAGCATAAAATGTGTCACGCGACTGCGTGCTCCACGCGATCGCGTCGCTTGCGCCGCACAGCTTATCCTAATTTGCCAAATATCTTATCTTGTCTTCCCTAATCATAATTTTTCCTCCCTCACTCACTTCTTTCCCTTCTCATTCTTCTTATTTTTCTTTTTATTTTATTTTAATTTATTTGCATATCTCATTCATTGCATTTTAAATTTGTGCATATTTTTATTTTCTTTTCTGAATTTTTTATTTTTCCATTGGTGTTAAATATCTTTTCTTATTCAACTGTTGCATCTTTTCTTGAATTTATTTTGGTAACTTGTTTTACACTGTTGGGTGATATTAATTGTATGCCAATGCCAATCTTTTATGATACTTGCACTCCATTTCAACGTCAATCTTTTATGTTATTTGTATTAATTTTGCATTGACATGAATTTATATTGTCTTACACTCTCTTCCCCATTGTTGTACATTTTTTACCACTGGCATGCCATGGCTTCTATTGTTTTCTCACGTACATGTTGAAGCTTCCATGTAAATGAGACCATTATCATTTGGCATTAACCCACCCATACTTCATTTATTTTCTTATCTTTATTACTGGGTTAATTTTTCTTCCCTTTTTCTTTCAGGATGACCACCCGAAAGGAAACCGGAAGACGTTTATATGGGGAGACAAACAAGTCCATCTGTACAATTCTTGAAGAAACGCGTCAGTTGGAACAACCCGTCCACCTGCACATCTCAGCATGCACCGAGGACGGTGCAATCTTTAAGTGTGGGGAGGTCGATACCGATCTCCATGGCTTAGTACTTTCTTGTCTCAAACACCAATGTTTAAATTTTCTTTATAGATTAGTTGTTGCATTTGCATACTTGTTTGATCTTTACATATTTTACCACTTGGTTAAAGTAATATTTTCTTTTTCAAGAAACCTTTTAGAGCATTTCACTAATTTGAATAAAATTTAATGTTACACTTGTTTGAAGAAATATTATTTTGGAACATAGTTTAGAGCTTGAACACACAAAACCTGTGAGATTTTTTGAGCCTATTTGAATTGGTTGCATTTTACCAACCAATATTTCATTTTTGGTGTGTGTTTTTCTCTCTAAAATTATGATCTTTGTCTTGCTTAATTCTATATTTTCATTGTTTGATGTATGCATACACTTATATGATTGAGGCCTTGTTTCACTGAGCTTACATACCCATATGGCCTTAACCCTTCATTATCCCTTGCAATCCAATTTGAGCCTATTTTACCCCTTTTATTCTTTACTTTAGCACATCATTAACTCTAAGCGGAA
>NC_029780.3:60959885-60961407 GCF_000817695.3 Arachis duranensis | reverse complement strand
TTGTATTTTGTGATTTAAATTAGTGAAATCCAGTTCATATCTGTTCTTGAAAGATTTATTTATTTTTAACCAAGTAGGTAGAAATATTTTGCATTTAGTTGCATTCATAGGTTGCATCTCATACATTCTATCATTCCTCTTCATTCCTTTATAGCTTCTCTTGAGCTTAGCATGAGGACATGCTAATGTTTAAGTGTGGGGAGGTTGATAAACCCATATTTCATGGTTTATCTTGTGCCCAATTGAGTGGTTTTTATCAACTCTTTACCCACTTATTCATACTATTTGCATGGTTTTACATTTGCCTTCCTAATTATGTGCTTTGATTGAAAACATGCTTCTTTGGCCTTAAGTTCCCTATGTTTAATCCTCTCTTATTACCATTAGATGCCTTGATATGTGTGTTAAGTGATTTCAGAGATTACAAGGTAGGAATGACTCAGAGGATGGAAAGGAAGCATGCAAAAGTGGAAGGAATACAAGAAGTTGGAGAAACTGCTAAGCTGTCTAGCCTGACCTCTTCACACTCAAACGGCTATAACTTTAGCTACAGAGGTCCAAATGACACGATTTCACTTGCGTTGGAAAGCTAACGTTCGGTGCTTCGATTTGATATATAATTTGCCATAGTAACCATACAGATAGGCGATGCGAACGCGTCATCCACGCGGACGCGTCACATCTGCGAAAATCAGCGTGGCAGATTTCGCAAACAGCGAATCCTGGGCTACTTCCGGCCCAGTTTCAAGCCCAGAAAACACAGATTAAAGGCTGCAAAGTAGAGGAATGAGAGGACACTTCAGATTCTATTCATAATTCACTTTTCATATTTTTAGATGTAGTTTTTAGTGAGAGAGGTTCTCTCCTCTCTCGTAGGATTAGGATTTAGGACTTCTCTTAGTTTTAGGAGTGACTCTCAATCCCAGGTTCTTTATTTTTTATTTTTCAATGTTCCATGTTTAGATTGATTTTGTTGATTAATGTTATTTGAGATATTTCAGATTGATGACTGCTGTCTTTTATTTATATAAATAATTTGGATTTTCCTGTTGCCCGATTGGCTTATGAATGTCTTCCATGTTAGATTTTACTGCTTTGAATGAATTGAAGATATTCCAGATATTTATGATTTTAATTTATCTTTTTACATTCTTGGCTGTGGTTGATTAATTGGTGACCCTAAGGTTATCAGCTCCATTGTTGATTGAAAATTGGATTTCTTCATTTCATTAATTCATATTCTAATAACTCTAGCCTTTCCCAAGGAAAGACTAGGACTTGAGGATTCGAATTAATTCATCCACTTAACTTACCTTCATAGTTAGAGGTTAACAAAGTGGGAGAAAAATCCAATTCTCATCACAATTGATAAAGATAACTAGGATAGGACTTCCAGTTCTTATACCTTGCCAAGAGATTTTATTAGTATTATTTTATTTTACTTGTCATATAACATATTCCCACCTTACTTCCAAAACCCCAATTTTACCTTTTTCATAGCTAATAATAAGAACATACCTCC
>NC_029780.3:60956091-60958073 GCF_000817695.3 Arachis duranensis | reverse complement strand
TCCTGCAAGGTTCATCATGGTTGGAAGCTTTAAGCTTAAATGTAAAGGTTGGCATAGAGCTCAACTGAATGGGTCTAGGAAGTTGTTTGGCCGCTTATGTGAGAATTCAGACTGCTTGTCACCCGGATAGAACAATATTGCTCAACCAAAAAGACGGGTGCAAAGGCAAGGTCTGGGACCCCGAAATCCATTCTACCAATCACCACTCTTGGGGCCTTGTCACTTGCTTCAACTTGCTTAAAGGCTTTCTGCGCCTAGTTTGGGACCCCGGAGGCTATTGGAAGTACAAACATTGGTGGAGATTCCTGGATGAGTTCAAGCACAAGCCACCATAACAGGAAGCTCACGAAATGTCCAACTTAAGGACTTTAACTAAAAGTGCTAGGTGGGAGACAACCCACCATGGTATGATCGTTCATTTTTCATTTTTATTTAGTTTTATTTGCTTTTGAGTTTTATTTTATTTTATTATACTGAACCTGGAGTTTTGCATCTCATTCATATTAACACTGCATTCTGCATTTTATTTCAAAAAAAAAATTGCTACGCGACGCGACCGCATCAACGACGCGTCCGCGTCGCAAGGGGAAAAGAGAAAATAAAAACGAATAGAGAGTCACGCTGGAGCATGGCAGGAGGCATGCCAATGGCATAAATCACCCCACGCGATTGCGTCGCTGATGCGACCGCGCCATATGGGAATAAAGGCCTCCCACGCGGCCGCATGACCAAGATTTCGACGTCAAAGTGGTGCACACCCAAAAGTTGTGCGAGAGTGGTGTGGGATTGGTGCTGAATGCATAATCCTTCCCACGCGGCTACGTGACCCACGCGACCGCGTCATATTCCTTTAAAGCCCACTCACGCGATCGCATGCCCCACGCGATCGCGTCACTTAAAATTTGGCACTAATATGATTCTGAACAGCGAGTTGTGCGAGCGCGAGGCTGCCCACATGCCAGTATCATAAAATGTGTCACGCGACTGCGTGCTCCACGCGATCGCGTCGCTTGCGCCGCACAGCTTATCCTAATTTGCCAAATATCTTATCTTTTCTTCCCCAATCATAATTTTTCCTCCCTCACTCACTTCTTTCCCTTCTCATTCTTCTTATTTTTCTTTTTTTTTTTATTTTAATTTATTTGCATATCTCATTCATTGCATTTTAAATTTGTGCATATTTTTATTTTCTTTTCTGAATTTTTTATTTTTCCATTGGTGTTAAATATCTTTTCTTATTCAACTGTTGCATCTTTTCTTGAATTTATTTTGGTAACTTGTTTTACACTGTTGGGTAATACTATTTAAATCAACGTTAATCTTTTATGTTTTTTGTATTAATTTTGCATTGACATGAATTTATATTGTCTTACACTCTCTTCCCCATTGTTGTACATTTTTTACCACTGGCATGCCATGGCTTCTATTGTTTTCTTACGTACATGTTGAAGCTTCCATGTAAATGAGACCATTATCATTTGGCATTAACCCACCCATACTTCATTTATTTTCTTATCTTTATTACTGGGTTACTTTTTCTTCCCTTTTTCTTTTAGGATGGCCACCCGAAAGGGAACCGGAAGACGTTTATATGGGGAGACAAACAAGTCCATCTGCACAATCCTTGAAGAAAGGCGTCAGTTGGAACAACCCGTCCACCTGCACATCTCAGCATGCACTGAGGACGGTGCAATCTTTAAGTGTGGGGAGGTCGATACCGATCTCCATGGGTTAGTACTTTCTTGTCTCAACACCAATGTTTAAATTTTCTTTGTAGATTAGTTGTTGCATTTGCATGTTTATTTGATTTTTGCATATTTTACCACTTGGTTGAAGTAATACTTTCTTTTTTAAGAAACTTTTTATAGTATTTCACTAATTTAAATTAAAAACTTTTTGAATAACTGGTGCACGAATTTGTAATCCGCACAACTAACCAGCAAGTGCACTGGGTCGTCCAAGTAATACCTTACGTGAGTAAG
>NC_029780.3:60923535-60953723 GCF_000817695.3 Arachis duranensis | reverse complement strand
TGATAAACCCATATTTCATGGTTTATCTTGTGCCCAATTGAGTGGTTTTTATCAACTCTTTACCCACTTATTCATACTATTTGCATGGTTTTACATTTGCCTTCCTAATTATGTGCTTTGATTGAAAACATGCTTCTTTGGCCTTAAGTTCCCTATGTTTAATCCTCTCTTATTACCATTAGATGCCTTGATATGTGTGTTAAGTGATTTCAGAGATTACAAGGTAGGAATGACTCAGAGGATGGAAAGGAAGCATGCAAAAGTGGAAGGAATACAAGAAGTTGGAGAAACTGCTAAGCTGTCTAGCCTGACCTCTTCGCACTCAAACGGCTATAACTTTAGCTACAGAGGTCCAAATGACACGGTTTCACTTGCGTTGGAAAGCTAACGTCTGGTGCTTCGATTTGATATATAATTTGCCATAGTGACCATACAGATAGGCGATGCGAACGCGTCATCCACGCGGACGCGTCACATCTGCGAAAATCAGCGTGGCAGATTTCGCAAATAGCGAATCCTGGGCTACTTCCGGCCCAGTTTCAAGCCCAGAAAATACAGATTAAAGGCTGCAAAGTGGAGGAATGAGAGGACACTTCAGATGCTATTCATAATTCACTTTTCATATTTTTAGATGTAGTTTTTAGTGAGAGAGGTTCTCTCCTCTCTCTTAGGATTAGGGTTTAGGACTTCTCTTAGTTTTAGGAGTGACTCTCAATCCCAGGTTCTTTATTTTTTATTTTTCAATGTTCCATGTTTAGATTGATTTTGTTGATTAATGTTATTTGAGATATTTCAGATTGATGACTGCTGTCTTTTATTTATATAAATAATTTGGATTTTCCTGTTGCCCGATTGGCTTATGAATGTCTTCCATGTTAGATTTTACTGCTTTGAATGAATTGAAGATATTCCAGATATTTATGATTTTAATTTATCTTTTTACATTCTTGGCTGTGGTTGATTAATTGGTGACCCTAAGGTTATCAGCTCCATTGTTGATTGAAAATTGGATTTCTTCATTTCATTAATTCATATTCTAATAACTCTAGCCTTTCCCAAGGAAAGACTAGGACTTGAGGATTCGAATTAATTCATCCACTTAACTTACCTTCATAGTTAGAGGTTAACAAAGTGGGAGAAAAATCCAATTCTCATCACAATTGATAAAGATAACTAGGATAGGACTTCCAGTTCTTATACCTTGCCAAGAGATTTTATTAGTATTATTTTATTTTACTTGCCATATAACATATTCCCACCTTACTTCCAAAACCCCAATTTTACCTTTTTCATAGCTAATAATAAGAACATACCTCCGTGCAATTCCTTGAGAACACGACCCGAGGTTTAAATACTCGGTTATCAATTTTAAAGGGGTTTGTTACTTGTGACAACCAAAACGTTTGTACGAAGGGATTTCTGTCGGTTTAGAAACTATATCTACAACGCGACTGTTTTTATGAAATTCTTTACTGGCAAAAATCCCAACGTCAGAAAGCTAGTCCTTCAATTGAATGGGGACTACCTTGTGTTTAAAGCTCAAGGATCTTCCTCTGCAACCATGGAGAGGAAGCATGAAAAGCTTCTCTCAATACAGAGTCAAACAAAGCTCCCACAATCAAACTCTAAGTTTGGTGTTGAGAGGCCACAACCAAACTCTAAGTTTGGTGTTGAGAAGCCCCCACATTCAAACTCTAAGTTTGGTGTTGGGAGGCTCTCATCATGCTCTGAACATCAGTGAAGCTCCATGAGAGCTCACTGTCAAGCTATTGACATTAAAGAAGCCCTTATTGGGAGGCAACCCAATTTTTATTTATCTAAATTTCTATTGTTCTTTTATATTTTATTAGGTTTATGATCATGTGGAGTCACAAAACAATTGCAAAAATTAAAAACAGAATCAAAAATAGCAGAAGAAAAAGCACACCCTAGAGGAAGAGCTGTCTGGCGTTTAACGCCAGAAACAAGCACCAAGCTGGCGTTTAACGCCAGAAAAAAGCATCAGGCTGGTGTTAAATGCCAGAAACAAGCTGCAGTCTGGCGTTAAATGCCAGGATTGCATACAGAGGGCATTCTACACGCCTAAAAGGTGTAGGGATGAGAAATCCTTGACACCTCAAGATCTGTGGACCCCACAGGATCACCTCAGGATCTGTGGACCCCACAAGATCCCCACCTAATAACACTTTACCCTTCACCACACCTCAATCTCTCTTCCCCATTACCCATTCACCAATCACATCCATCCACTCTTCCCCACAAACCCCACCTACTTTCAAATTCAAAATCTCTTTCCCACCCAAACGCACCCTAAATGACCGAACCCAAACCCCTCTCCCTCCACTATATAAACCCCTCCATCCTTCTTCAATTTCACACAACACAACCCTCTCTTCTCCCCCTTGGCCAAAACCCAAATCTCTCACCCTCTCCTCCATATCTTCTTCTTCTTCTTCTATTCTTTCTTCTTTTTCTCCAGGGCGAGCAACATTCTAAGTTTGGTGTGGTAAAAGTATAGCTTTCTTGTTTTTTCATAACCATTGATGGAACCTAAGGCTAGAGAAACCTCAAGAAAGAGGAAAGGGAAGGCATTTGCTTCTACCTCTGAGTCATGGGAGATGGAGAGATTCATCTCAAAAGCCCATCAAGACCACTTCTATGAAGTTGTGGCCAAGAAAAAGGTGATCCCTGAGGTCCCTTTTAAGCTCAAAAAGGGCGAATATCCAGAGATCCGACAAGAGATTAGAAGAAGAGGATGGGAAATTCTTTCCAATCCTATTCAACAAGTCAGAATCTTAACGGTTCAAGAGTTCTATGCAAACGCATGGCTCACTAGGAACCATGATCAAAGCATGAACCCAAACCCAAAGAATTGGCTTACAATGGTTCGGGGGAAATGCTTAGATTTCAGTCCAGAGAACGTAAGGTTGGCGTTCAACTTGCCTATGATGCAAGAAGACGCACGCCCCTACACTAGAAGGGTCAACTTTGATCAAAGGTTGGACCAAGTCCTCATGGACATATGTGTAGAAGAAGCTCAATGGAAAAGAGACTCAAAAGGCAAGCCGGTTCAATTGAGAAGACTGGACCTTAAGTCTATGGCTAGAGGATGGTTGGAGTTCATCCAACGCTCCATCATCCCTACTAGCAACCGATCCGAAGTAACTGTGGATCGGGCCATCATGATCTATAGCATCATGATTGGGGAGGAAGTAGAAGTTCATGAAGTCATCTCTCTAGAACTCTACAAAGTAGCTGAAAAGCCCTCCACCTTGGCAAGGCTAGCTTTTCCTCATCTCATTTGCCATCTATGCAACTTAGCTGGAGTTGTTATAGAAGGAGACATCCTCATTGAAGAGGACAAGCCCATCACTAAGAAGTGGATGAAGCAAACAAGAGAGCCCATTCATGGATCTCAAGAGACGCATGAGGAAGCTCATCATCAAGAAATCCCTGAGGTGCCCCAAGGGATGCATTTTCCTCCAAACAACTATTGGGAACAACTCAACATTTCTCTAGAAGGATTGAGTCATAACATGAACCAATTAAGGGTGGAACACCAAGAGCACTCCATCATTCTCAATGAGATTAGAGAAGATCAAAGAGCTATGAGGGAAGAGCAACAAAGGCAAGGAAGAGACATAGAGGAGCTCAAGAACACCATTGGTTCTTCAAAAAGAAGGCGCCACCCTTACTAAGGTGGACTCATTCCTTAACTTCCTTGTTCTTATCTCTCTATTTTTCGATTTTATGCTTTATGTTTGTCTATGTTTTAAGTCTTTACTACATGATCATTAGTATTTAGTAACTATGTCTTAAGGCTATGAATACTTCCATGAATCCTTCACCTTTCTTAAATGAAAAATGTTTTCAGTACAAAAGAACAAGAAGTACATGAATTTTGAATTCATCCTTGAAATTAGTTTAATTATATTGATGTGGTGGAAATACTTTTTATTTTCTGAATGAATGATTGAACAGTGCATATTTTTTATATTGAATTTTATGAATGTTAAAATTTTTGGCTCTTGAAAGAATGATGAACAAGAGAAATGTTGTTGATAATCTGAAAAATCATAAAAAGCAGTGAATAAAAAGCTTGCGAAAAAAAAGTGGCGAAAAAAATAATAAAAGAAAAAGAAAAAGCAAGCAGAAAAAGCCAATAGCCCTTAAAACCAAAAGGCAAGGTTAAAAAGGATCCAAGGCTTTGAGCATCAATGGATAGGAGGGCCTAAAGGAATAAAATCCTGGCCTAAGCGGCTGAATCAAGCTGTCCCTAACCATGTGCTTGTGGCATGCAGGTCCAAGTGAAAAACTTAAGACTGAGTGGTTAAAGTCATGATCCAAAGCAAAAAGAGTCTGCTTAAGAGCTCTAGACACCTCTAATTGGGGACTTTAGCAAAGCTGAGTCACAATCTGTGGCATTTATGTATCTGGTGGTAATACTGGAAATAAAGTGCTTAGGGCCACGGCCAAGACTCATAAAAGTAGCTGTGTTCAAGAATCAACATACTTAACTAGGAGAATCAATAACACTATCTAAACTCTGAGTTCCTATGGATGCCAATTATTCTAAACTTCTAAGGATAAAGTGAGATGCCAAAATTATTCAGAAGCAAAAAGCTACAAGTATCCGCTCATCTAATTAGAACTAATATTCATTGATATTTTGGGATTTATAGTATATTCTCTTCTTTTTATCCTATTTGATTTTCAGTTGCTTGGGGACAAGCATCAATTTAAGTTTGGTGTTGTGATGAGTGGATAATTTATACGCTTTTTGGCATTGTTTTTAGGTAGTTTTTAGTAGGATCTAGCTACTTTTAGGGATGTTTTTATTAGTTTTTATGAAAAATTCACATTTCTGGACTTTACTATGAGTTTGTGTGTTTTTCTGTGATTTCAGGTATTTTCTGGCTGAAATTGAGGGACCTGAGCAAAAATCTGATAGGAGGCCGAAAAAGGACTACAGATGTTGTTGGATTCTGACTTCCCTGCACTCAAAATGGATTTTCTGGAGCTACAGAACTCCAAATGGTGCGCTATTAATTGTGTTGGAAATTAGACATCTAGGGCTTTCCAGTAATATATAATAGTTCATACTTTATTTGAGTTTATATGACGCAAACTGGCATTCAACGCCAGTTCCATGCTGCATTCTGGAGTAAAACGCCAGAAACACGTCACAAACCAGAGTTAAACGCTAAAAACACGTTCCAACTTGGTGTTTAACTCCAAGGAAGGCCTCTACACGTGAAAGCTTCAATGCTCAGCCCAAGCACACACCAAGTGAACCCCGGAAGTGGATTTCTGCATCATTTACTTATCTCTGTAACCCTAGTAACTAGTCTAGTATAAATAGGACTTTTCACTATTGTACTAGGGAGCTTTGGAGTTTAGTTTTATGCTATCTTAGACTCTTATGGGGGCTGGCCATTCGGCCATGCCTGGACCATTATCATTTATGTATTTTTAACAGTGGAGTTTCTACACACCATAGATTAAGGTGTGGAGCTCTGCTGTACCTCGAGTATTAATGTAAAGTACTATTGTTCTTCTATTCAATTCACGCTTATTCTTATTCTAAAATATCCATTCGCACTCAAGAACCTGATGAATGTGATGATTATGTGATGCTCGTTACTATTCTCACTTATGAACGTGTGCCTGACAACCACTTTCGTTCTACAAGCAAACAAGCTTGAATGAATATCTCTTGGATTCCTTGATCAGAATCTTCGTGGTATAAGCTAGAATCCAGAAATTCTAAACCTTTCTGTGGTATTCCAAGTAGGATTCAGGGATTGAATGACTATGACGAGCTTCAAACTCGCGACTGTAGGGCGTAGTGACAGACGCAAAAGGATAGTAAATCCTATTCTTACATGATCGAGAACCGACAGATGATTAGCCGTGCGGTGACAGTGCACCTGGACCATTTTCACTGAGAGGACAGATGGTAGCCATTGACAATGGTGATCCCCCAACATACAGCTTGCCATGGAAAGGAGTGAGAATGATTGGATGAAAGCAGTAGGAAAGCAGAGATTCAGAAGGAATACAGTATCTTCATGCGCTTATCTGAAATTCCCACCAATGAATTACATAAGTATCTCTATCTTTATTTTATGCTTTATTTATCTTTATATTCAAAAACCATTATAACAATTTGAATCCGCCTGACTGAGATTTACAAGGTGACCATAGCTTGCTTCATACCAACAATTTCCGTGGGATCGACCCTTACTCACATAAGGTTTATTACTTGGACGACCCAGTGCACTTGCTGCTTAGTTGTGCAAAGTTGTGAAGAATGTGTGTGAACCATGGTTTTGTGCGCCAAGTTTATGGAGCCGTTGCCAGGAATTGTTCGAGTTGTGAAAAGTATGAGTCACAATTTTGCCTATCAGTAGCATTCTTTAACTGAGCACTACGTTTGCGCCATGAGCGCTCCTCACGCGTACGCGTCCTCTGCGCGTGCCCGTGGATGGCGAATTATCACTTCTACGCTCCAGCATCATGTATGCATTTGCGCCAATCACCACTGTTGTCACATTGACACCTACGCGTGATGCACACGTGCGTGTCCCTCGCCAATTTTCTAATCTTAGATTTGAAAGTATCACAGGCGCTCATTCAAAGAGAGTGTAGCGTTCTTTGCTAGCGAGCGCTGATCCTCCACCCACGCGTATGCGTGGATTGTAAAATTTCCATTCTGCACATGCGCGTTTTGTACGCTTACGCGTCGCTAGAGACCGTAGCATTCTTCAACTGAACGCAGCGTTCATCTGCACCTCTCATTTCTCTATTTTTCTTTATTCATCTTTTCACCTGCCATCAATCAAACATGCCATCAAAGTCTCACCAAAATAATAATGTTTTGCATTATTTATAATAATCACCTAATTTTTGCATAAATATCATGATTTTGTATAAAACTAACAATGTTTAATTGAATCAAGATAAACATGAAATTCCACTCCAATCACTTACTTATTGTGCAAGAAATTGTATAAATCCTAATAAAAGCAAGTAAAAATGCTAGTAAAACTAGCCTAAGATGACTTGTCATCACAACACCAAACTTAAACCTTGCTTGTTGATGAGGGGATAATTTATACGCTTTTTGGCACTGTTTTTAGTATGTTTTTAGTACATTTTAGTTAGTTTTTAGTATGTTTTTATTAGTTTTTATTTAAAATTCACTTTTCTGGGCTTTACTATTAGTTTGTGTGTTTTTCTGTGATTTCAGGTAATTTCTAGCTGAAATTGAGGGACCTGAGCAAAAATCTGATTCAGAGGCTGAAAAAGGACTGCAGATGCTGTTGGATTCTGACCTCCCTGCACTCGAAGTGGATTTTCTGGAGCTACAGAAGCCCAATTAGCGCGTTCTCAATTGCGTTGGAAAGTAGACATCCTGGGCTTTCCAGCAAAATAGTCCATACTATGCCCGAGATTTGATGGCCCAAACCGGCGTTGCGAATCAGCTTCAGAATTCCTGGCGTTTAACGTCGGAACTGGCACAAAAATTGGAGTTAAACGCCCAAACTGTCACAAAAGCTGGCGTTTAACTCCAGGAAAAGTCTCTACACATGAAAGCTTCAATGCTCAGCCCAAGCACACACCAAGTGGACCCCAGAAGTGGATTTTTACGTCATTTACTCATTTCTATATATCCTAGGTTACTAGTTCACTATAAATAGGATGTTTTGACATTGTATCTTCATCTCATGACACATTACATGTTTCTTATTGTATCTTCTACGGCATGAGTCTCTAATCCCCATGGTTGGGGGTGAGGAGCTCTGCTGTGTCTTGATGGATTAATGAAATTACTACTGTTTTTCATTCAATCACGCTTGCTTCCATTCTTAGATATCACTTGTTCCTCAACTTGATGAATGATAAGCTAGAATTGATGGCGGCATTCAAGAGAATCCGGAAGGTCTAAACCTGGTCTGTGGTATTCTGAGTAGGATTCAAGGATTGAATGACTGTGACAAGCTTCAAACTCCTGAGGGCTGGGCGTTAGTGACAGACGCAAAAGAATCACTGGATTCTATTCCAACTTGATTGAGAACCGACCTGAGAATTATTGATATCATGACTAAGAGTTACAAGATAACCATAGCTTGCTTCAAGCCAACAATCTCCGTGGGATCGACCCTTACTCACGTAAGGTATTACTTGGACGACCCAGTGCACTTGCGGGTTAGTTGTGCGGAATTGCAAAAGTGTGATTGCAATTTCGTGCACCACTTGCCCTCAAGCAAGAAAAGATTTATGCACAAAGGTTTCTTTTAATTGGAATGGATTGAAGAATAACTTGTAATGCCATGTGAGTGAAGTGATTAAGTGACAGTGGGATGAACTCTAAATTATATGTTCATGAATGGGTTCTAGTGCTTATTAGTCCCTACATTTTGGAGGTCTTAGTCTTAGGACTTTCATTCAAATGATACCATGGAGATCTCTCTATAGGTAATCACCTTGAAGCAGCTCATGGTTTCTGTGTCTTGGCCTTGACTTTAAGTGTCATATCTCAAAGCAGCTTTTTAAAATAAACTTTCAATCAATACTCCCAGACCAGTTAGTCTAAGGTATTAGGCAGGATTTACTTGCTCAAGCCTCTCTCTTTGACACAAATCTATCACAAGCATTTAACTAGGACAATAACTCTTTGAGTTCTTGTTTCTTTTCTTTTCTTCCTAGTAATTGATGCTCAGAGCCTTGGACCTTGTTCTTTGTTTTTCTTTTTCTTTTGTTTTCTTTTATTACTGCTTCTTGGATCGATAGATGTTTGAGAATCTCCACAATATTTCTTTGAGATCTATTTCCTGCCTATGAGCTCCCATGCAAGTTTTCATAAACATGCAACCTCAATACACAATCATACGACTAGAACTACCACTTCTCTTAATCTTTTGCTTGCCTCAAAACAAATTTTTGACTCTTCAATCCTTCTTTTCAAAGTGATGTTCTTTGATGCATTTTTGAAATATTAAGTGCAAGCAATTTTTTCAAGAGTATAGTGCTGTGATATATTAAGTATCTCAGTTATTAAACTACAAAGAAGCTATACTAAGCAGACAGACAGGAGTACAATATATCTTCCAAGTCATAGTAGTTTTAAATACAAGACAATCACTTAACAATACAACCTTTTGGAGTTTACTTGCTTTACTCCTTATCATCATCATTGTTGGTCTTTGCATTCCTATTTATCTCTTTGGTTGATGATGCTTAATCCTTCCAAAGAATGAAGTGATGCCTACAATGAACTTTGAAAGTTGCTTGTTCTCTAAGCACTTGGAACATAATTAGCATTCATGAATGGTTGTAGGCTCGTGAACTTAATTTGGTGTGTGAACACCAAACTTAGTTCCCTATCACTACATCTGTTATGTAGTGAACTGATTGCATACATGAAACCTTGTGCTTTTATTAAAGGCAACAAACTATGAACTAGAAAGCAACAGTGGTTAAGTAGTTCCCCTAATTGTTTAGAGCTAGTAACTAATTATCCATCAAACTTATCATCCAACATTCACCCTTGAATTAATTTGGTGTGCAACACTAAACTTAGCTCCTTGCAATACAGATAACATACTTAACTCTTTTATTAAAATAGTTAGGAAAAGAAAACTACCTCCGGTTAGGTTGCCTCCCAACAAGCGCTTGTTTATCATCATTAGCTTGACGTTCTTCATCCTTGTTCATCCCAAATCTTGAATGCTCTCTTCTTTGTTCCAAGATCCTCCCAGGTAAAGCTTGGCTCTGTGACCATTTGCTGTGAACGTGTCCTTTGTATCTTCATTCAGAAGTTCAAGGCTTCCATATGGAGAAACCTTGGTCACCAGATAAGGTCCAGTCCATTTAGACTTGAGTTTCCCAGGAAAAATCTTGAGCCTAGCGTTGTATAATAACGCATGTTGCCCTGGCTCAAACTCTTTTCTTGTGATCTTCTTGTCGTGCCATCTTTTAGCTCTCTCCTTGTATATCTTAGCATTCTCATAAGCTTCCAAGCTGAACTCATCTAGATCATTGAGTTGCAATAGCCCTTTTTCTCCTGCCGCTTGAGAGTCAAGATTGAGGAGCTTAGTAGCCCAAAAAGCTTTATGTTCGAGCTCCACAGGAAGGTGACAGGATTTGCCATAGATTAGCTGAAAGGGTGACTTTCCAATTGGAGTTTTGAATGCGGTTCTATATGCCCACAGGGCATCATCTAACTTCCTGGCCCAGTCTTTTCTTGTGACCCAACTGTCTTCTCTAGGATTTTCTTCAGCTCACTGTTTAACAATTCAGCTTGGCCATTAGTTTGAGGGTGGTATGGTGTGGCCATTTTGTGAATTACTCCATATTTGTGAAGTAGTTTTTCCATTTGTTTGTTGCAAAAGTGGCTACCACCATCAGTAATAAGGCCTTTGGGCACCCCATATCTGGTAAAGATGCGTTTTGGTGCACAAAATTGTGATGCCAATATCAAAATCAAGATTTCTTACAACTTTGCACAACTAACCAGCAAGTGCATTGGGTCGTCCAAGTAATACCTTACGTGAGTAAGGATCGAATCCCACGGAGATTGTTGGCTTGAAGCAAACTATGGTTATTTTATTATTCTTAGTCAGGATATCAATTATAATTATCAGTTTGAATTACGAAAAATAAAAGAGCATAAAATAAATAATTGTTACTTAATAATGGAGAATATGTTGGAGTTTTGGAGATGCTTTGTCCTCTGAATCTCTGCAACATACTGCTTTCTTACTTTTAGAATTTGCAAGGCTCTTTCCATGGCAAGCTATATGTAGGGTGTCACCGTTGTCAATGGCTACTTCCCATCCTCTCAGTGAAAACGGTCCAAATGCTCTGTCACAGCACGGCTAATCAGCTGTTGGTCCTCGATCATGTCGGAATAGAATCCATTGATTCTTTTGCGTTTGTCATCACGCCTAACACTCGCGAGTTTGAAGCTCGTCACAGTCATCCAATCCCAGAATTCTACTCAGAATACCACAAACAAGGTTTAGACTTTCCAGATTCTCATGAATGCAGCCATCAATTCCAGCTTATACCAGGAAGATTCTGATTAAGGAATCTAAGAGATAATCATTCAATCTGATGTAGAACTGAGGTGGTTGTCAGACACACGTTCATGGGGTGAGGAAGGTGATGAATATCACGGATCATCACCTCCTTCATAGTGAAGCGCGAATGAACATCTTAGATAGGAACAAGCATATTTGAATGAGAAACATAAATAATTGCATTAATTCATCGAGACGCTGCAGAGCTCCTCACCCCCAACAATGGGGTTTAGAGACTCATGCTGCCAAAAGGTACAAATTTCAGATCTAAAAATGTCATGAGATACAAAATAAGTCTCTAAAAGTTGTTTAAATACTAAATAGTAACCTAGGTTTACAGAGAATGAGTAAACTAAGATGGATAGTGCAGAAATCTACTTCTGGGGCCCACTTGGTGTGTGTTGGGGCTGAGACTTAAGCTTCTCACGTGCCTCGGCTGTTTCTGGAGTTGAACGCCAAGTTGTAATGTGTTTCTGGCATTCAACTCTGGTTCGTGACGTGTTTCTTGCGATGGACGCCAAACTGCAACATGGAACTGGCGTTAAACGCTAGTTTACGTTGTCTATCTTCGCTGGAACTATTATATATTGCTGGAAAGCCCTGGATGTTTACTTTCCAACCCAATTAAGAGCGTGCCAATTGGACTCCTGTAGCTCCAAAAAATCCATTCTGAGTGCAGGGAGGTCAGAATCCAACAACATCAACAGTCCTTTTTCAGCCTAAATCAGATTTTTTGCTCAGCTCCCTCAATTTCAGCCAGAAAATACCTGAAATCACAGAAAAACACACAAACTCATAGTAAAGTCCAGAAATATGATTTTTTCTTAAAAACTAATAAAATGCTATTAAAAACTAATAAAAACATGCTAAAATCTACATGAAATTACCCCCAAAAGCGTATAAAATATCCGCTCATCACGTTTCTTAAGAAATCGAAGAACAATTGGTGCATCACATGTGGTTGTGGCTATAGCCTCAACCCATTTGGAGACATATTCCACTACTACCAGAATGTATTTGAAGGAATAGGATGGAGGAAAGGGGCCCATGAAATCTACAGCCCAGAGATCAAACAGTTCCACTTCCAAAATGAAGTTTTGAGGCATTTCATTCCTCCTTGTCAATCCTTGAGCTCTTTGACATTCATTGCATTGGTGCACAAATTCTCTAGCATCTTTGAATATTGTTGGCCAATAAAATTCACTTTGAAGCACTTTAGGAGCTGTCCTCTCTGGTCCAAAGTGTCCACCATAAGCTAAACTATGACAATGCCACAGTATGTCTTTCATTTCATTTTTAGGAACACATCTTCTAATCATTCTGTCTGGACATCTTCTAAACAAGAATGGCTCATCCCACAAGAATTTCTTGGCTTCATTGAGCAGCTTTCTCACTTGTTGCCTCATGAATTCTTGGGGAATCTTTCTTCCAACCTTGTAGTTTGCAATATCAGCAAACCAAGGGCTTGTTGAATTTGCAAGAGGTGTTCATCAGGAAAGCTTTCATTCACTGGTTGGGAAGCTTTTTTATTTGTCCCTTGTGGCAGCCTTGACAAGTGGTCAGCAACCTGATTTTCACTCTCTTTTCTGTCTTTTATCTCTATGTCAAACTCTTGTAGGAGCAGTATCTATCTAATGAGCCTTGGTTTGGCATCCTGTTTTGACATCAGATACTTAAGGGCAGCGTGATCAGTATAAACCAAAATTTTTGATTCAATCAAGTATGGTATGAACTTATCAAAAGCATAGACAACAGCCAATAATTCTTTCTCTGTTGTGGTGTAATTCTTTTGTGCTTTGTTCAATACTTTGCTTGCATAATAGATGACATGGTGCAGGTTGCCCTTCCTTTGTCCCAGGACAGCACCAATTGCAAGATCACTTGCGTCACACATGAGTTCAAAAGGTAATTTCCAATTTGGGGGTGTGATAATTGGTGCTGTGGAGAGCTTAGCTTTCAGAATTTCAAAGGCATGTTTACATTCATCATCAAAGGAAAAAGGATTGTTCACGACCAACAAATTGCTTAGTGGTTTAGCTATTTTGGAAAAGTCTTTGATGAATCTTCGATAGAATCTGGCATGTTCCAAGAAACTTATAACAGCTCTCACACTAGTTGGTAAAGGAATTTTCTCTATGATTTCTACTTTTGCCTTGTCAACCTCTATGCCATTTCTTGAAATTTTGTGACCAAGAAAAACTCCTTCGGGTACCATGAAGTGGCATTTTTCCTAATTTAAAACCAAATTAGTTTCTTGGCATCTTTTCAAGACTAGGGTAAGATGGTGCAAGCAAGCATTGAAAGAATCACCCAAAAGCAGAGAAGTCATCCATAAAGACGTTAATAAATTTTTCTACCATATCTGAGAAGATTGATAACATGCATCTCTGAAAGGTAGTTGGGGCATTACATAACCTGAATGGCATTCTTCTATATGCAATGACTCCAAAGGGGTAAGTGAATGAAGTCTTCTCTTGATCCATGGGGTCAACCACAATTTGATTGTAGCTGGAATATCCATCCAAGAAGCAGTAGTAAGCATGGCCAGCCAAGCTTTCAAGCATTTGGTCAATGAAAGGGAGAGGGAATTGATCCTTCCTTGTGGCATCATTCAGCCTCCTATAGTCAATACACATCCTCCATCCGGTCACTGTTCTGGTGGGAATGAGTTCATTCTTCTCATTAGCAATGACAGTCATGCCACCTTTCTTTGGCACCACTTGAACTGGGCTTACCTGTGAGTTGTCAGAAATTGGATAGATGATCCTAGCATTTCATAGCTTCATTACTTCTTCCTGAACAACTTCTTTCATTGTGGGGTTTAGCCTTCTCTGAGGATGCACGACTGGCTTATAATTTTCCTCCAAAAGTATCATGTGCATGCATATGGTAGGGCTTATTCCTTTGACGTCATCAATGGTCCATCCCAATGTATCTTTGTGAGCTTTCAGTACAACAAGGAGTTTTTCTTCTTCTTCTTCACTCAAGGTAGAATTGATGATTACTGGAAGGCTATTGATGAATGGGTTTTTGCTAGTAAAGAATTTTACAAATAAAGTCTCGTTGAAAGTATAGCTTCTAAACCAGCAAAGAATCCTTTTGTACAAAAACTTATTTGTCACTAAAGCAAACCCAATAAAAATTAATAACCGAAGTATTTAAACCTCGGGTCGTCTCTCAAGGAATTACAGGGAGGTATGTTATTATTAGTTATGAGAAAAGTATCTTTTTGGGTTTTTGAAAGGTTTGAATGACGTGAGCGGAAATTGGCAGATTAAGAATTAATTAGAGAAATGGCATTGTGAGTACAGTTCTTAACCGACAAAAATCCACTTATCAATTTCGAAAAGAGGTTGTCACAAATT
Source organism: Arachis duranensis (assembly GCF_000817695.3). Taxonomy (NCBI): domain Eukaryota; kingdom Viridiplantae; phylum Streptophyta; class Magnoliopsida; order Fabales; family Fabaceae; genus Arachis; species Arachis duranensis. The sequence goes on along the minus strand of NC_029780.3, from coordinate 60,939,271 downwards.
TTAGAAATAAAATACTGGGAGTATGAGTCCCAGGTCGTCTCCCAACGAGTTGCAGGAAGATGTGCTATTTTATCAATCAGAGGTTTTCAAAAGGGGTTTTGAATTTGATGAACAGAAAATTAAATTAGAGAATTTATATGATTTAAATAAAATCTTGACCGGGAGAAGATTAATTGGAAATTCTATCCTTGTTAGAATTTTATCAAGAGCAATTAATAATTAGTCATTGTTTACATTTAGTTAACCCTCAACGAATGAAGGAAAGTAAAATTAAAAGTCAACTTCAATTCACAAGTCCTAATCCTCTCCCTTGGGAAGGATTAGAGTTAGTGACTAACAAGCCAACCAACAATGAACTAATTACAATTGAACTCTTGAGTATTCTAACTCAAGGTTCTCCTTTTAATCATCTCCCAATCAAGTTGGGGGACTACTCCATAATCGTAATTGTAGACTTCACAAAATCAATGGGAGAAATAAGAGAATACATAATAAATAATAATGAAAGAGATTAATTAAAAGTAGAAATAGTCTTGTATTAATAAACTATGAAAAAAATCCAATGTCAACTCTTTTAGAAACTTTGCATATTTAGGCACTTGCTGAATAACATCAAAAAGGGAACAGTTACCTCAACCTTTTTGAAGATCTCTACCATTTTGGGATCAAGTTCTAACTGCTTTCTGGGCTTCTTAGCAAGGTGTGGAAATGGAATAGGAGTGGCATCCTTGATAGCTTCAGCTTGCTGGGGTTTTGCATTCCTTGGTTGGGCTGCTTCTGCTTCAGCCATGTCTTGTGCTTCATCTTCTTCTTCAACATCCTCTACCTCAGCCATGTTAGCAGCTGGGGCATATTTTGGCGGGCTCGATTCTTCTGGATTCCTCTCTTGCAGTGTGGTTCCAGATCTCAGGGTAATGGCATTGATGCCACCTTTGGAGTTGGGTAATGGTTGAGAGGAAAGTCCACCAGAGCTTGAGGACTGGTTGTTAGAGTTATTCAGTGATCCAATCTGTGAGACAAGGGCTTACAAGGTAGAGTTCAGACCATTTATGAGATGAAGAGGGATAAGTGATTTGAGGTGTCTGCTGAGATGCTTGAGGCTGCCTTAGATGAGGTGCTCTGTAGGCCTGATTCTGATTCTGCTGCCTAAAGTTGTTATTGTTATTCCACCTCTGGTTTCCATTGTTATCTATGCCTCCTCTGTTATGATTGTCCTTCCAACCTTGGTTGGAGTTATCCTGCCATCCATGGTTGTAGCTGCCACCTTGATTATACCCTTGATTGGGGCGGTCATAGAAGTTATGAGTGGCTACCACAGTGTGGTCTTCCTGTTAGAGTTGTGGACACTCATCAGTATAATGACTGTAATCTGCACAGATCCTGCATACTCTTTGTGGAACCAACTGTTGGCTGTGCTGTGGTGGAGAAGGCTGAACTTGCTGAGCTTGTTGTTGACTTAGTTGCATCTGCTTCAGTAAGTTGGTCATTTCACATAAGCTCTGAGTTATAGCAGCAGTCTCTTTGCTAGAGGATACCTCTGTAACAGCTCTGGACCGACTTTGTTTCTGCTTGTGATTCCTAGTAAATTCAGCTAAATCGCTAATCAATTATCATGCCTCTTCCGTAGTCTTGTACTTTTTCATAGATCCATTGCTAGCACCTTCCAATATGGTCTTATCTTGAGATTTCATGCCCTGTGTAAAGTAGCCAAGTAACACCATCTTGTCAATCATATGGTGGGGACATGCTTCTAGAAGATTATGAAGCACTCCAAATATTCATAAAGAGTCTCAGATTCGTCCTGAATGATCATGGACATGTCTTTCCTCAGTTTATCAGTAACCTCAGCTGGAAAGAATTTTTCCAAAAATTCTCTTCTAAGCGTATCCCATTTAGAAACAGTTGCTTCGGGTTGAGTGTAGTACCACTCTCTTGGCTTCCCCTCAAGAGAGAATGGGAAAGCTTTTAACAGAATAGAATTTTCGTCAGTACCATCATGTTTAACAGTAGAACAAGCAGTCTGAAAATCCCTAATGTGCTTGATAGGCTCTTGAGCAGGTAAGCCATGAAACTTGGGCATCAAGTTGAGTAGTACAGTCTTTATTTTAAAATCCACAGCCACCGCTGGGTGGTGTGCCCGGAATGGCTGTCGTGTAAAATCAGGGGCTCCAGCCTCCTGGATAGTAACTCTCCTAGGTGCTGCCATGTCACCTGCACGTAAAGCAACTGGATTAGTAGAAAAGGAGATGGTTTCTTCCTTAGATGACATTTTAGATTCGTCCTCGGAGTGGACTAACCGACGCTGAGCTTGCCTTATACGTGAAATAGTTCTTTCAATCTCACGGTCAAATACTGGCAAGCTTGGATTAGGAAGTGAATGTGTCATTTAACGAAAGAAACATGCAGCTCATAGTAACAAAAATAAAAAAAATGCAATTAAATAAATTTCAATCAATAAATTAGCACACTATTACAACTCCCCGGCAACGGCGCCAAAAAATTGACATGAGCGGAAATTGGCAGATTAAGAATTAATTAGAGAAATGGCGTTGTGAGTACAGTTCCTAACCGGCGAAAATTCACTTATCAATTTCGAAAAGAGCTTGTCACAAATTTTAGAAATAAAATACTGGGAGTATGAGTCCTAGGTCGTCTCCCAACGAGTTGGGGGACTACTCCATAATCGTAATTGTAGACTTCACAAAATTAATGGGAGAAATAAGAGAATACATAATAAATAATAATGAAAGAGATTAATTAAAAGTAGAAATAGTCTTGTATTAATAAACTATGAAAAATAATCCAATGTCAACTCTGGACAAATTAAGAATGTGGAAGAGTAAATGAAAAGTAGATAACAAACTATGATGACCAGTACCGGAGGTAGACTCTTCTCAAAAGCTAAAGCCAAAATTCTTCAAAATCCTAATTTATGAATGTTCAAGTGAGAAACCTAGGGGAGGAGTAAATTTAGATCTAAAAAACTTGAAATTGTGTGGAATGAATTGTTGTTTTGTCTCTGCATGTTCCCTGGCTCTAATCTGTGTTTCTGGGCCGAAAATTGGGTTGAAATGCGGCCCAGAATTTATGCCAGCGACTTCTGAAATTCTGGGGATCGCGCACGTTACGCGGCCGCGTCGTCCACGCGTTTGCGTCACTCAGTGTTTCTCGTACCACGCGTGAGCGTCGTCCACGTATTCGCATCGTTCGTGCAGCTTCCAATCCGCGCGGTTCCGTCAGGCACGCGAGCGCGTCACTCTGATTTCTTCCATTTCGTGCGGTCGCGTGAGCCATGCGACCGCGTGACTTCTCGCTGGTCATCTCCTCAATTCCTTGTGTTCCTTCCATTTTTGCACACTTCCTCGTCATTCCTTACGCCATTCCTGCCCTATGAAGCCTGAAACACTTAACAAACAGATCACGGCATCGAATGGTACGAAGGAAGATAAGAATATACAACTAAAAGGTCTTTAGGAAGTAGGTTTTCAATCATAGAATATTTTTAGGAAGGAATTATAAATACATGCAAATCATATGAATAAGTGGGCGAAGACCTGATAAAACCACACAATTAAACACAATATGAATCATAAAATAGTGGTTTATCATTGAACAAGGAATGTAAATGACAAGGAAGTAAACTAATTATCATGAAAACCTTGCAAGGTATAAGAACTGGACGTCCTATCCTAGTTATCCTTATCAATTGTGATGAGAATTGGCTTTTGCTCCCACTTGGTCAATCTCTAACTATGAAGGTATATTGAGTGGATAAATCAATTTGATTCCTCAGGTCCTAGTCAATTCTTAAGAAAAGAGTAGAGTTAGAGGAATTTAAATCAATCAGCAAAGAATTCCAATTTTCAATCAACAAGGAGTTTGATAACTCAAGTGTCTCCAATTATTCAACACAAGCTAAGAATATAAAAAGCTAAATTAAAATCATAAATATGAAATACCTCAAATTGCATTAAATAAAGAAATGCTTATCTAACATGGAGTTCATAAACAAATAAAAGAGAAACTAAATTAAAAGAACATTGAACCTGGAATTGAGAAGAAAAAGAAATCCTAATCCTAAAACCTAAGAGAGAGGAGAGAGCCTCTCTCTCTCTAGAGAACTACATCTAAAACCTAAAATTGTGTGAATGAGAGTGAATGATTGAATGAATGATTCTTCTCCAATCTCAGCCTCTAATATGTGTTTCTGGGCTGAGAACGGGGTCAAAAATAGCCCAGAAATTGCTGGGGGCGATTTCTAATACGTACAGGTCACGGCTCATGCGCGCGTACGCGCCAGGTGCGCTTGCGCGCCGATGGGAATTTCGCAGATACGCGCATCCGCGTGCTTTGCACATGCACATCCCTGATCGCCAGATCAACTATGAAAAATTATATATTGTTGTGAAGCCCCAAATGTTAGCTTTCCAATGCAACTAGAACCACCTCATTTGGATCTCTGTAGCTCAAGTTATGATCGATTGCGTGCGAAGAGTTCAGGCTTGACAGCTTTGGAGTTCCTTCAATTTCTTGTATTCCTTCCACTTTTGCATGCTTCCTTTCCATCCTCTAAGCCATTCCTGCCCTATAATCTCTAAAAAAACTTAACACACATATCATGGCATTGAATGGTAATAATAGAGGATTAAAATGAGCTAAATTAAGACCAAAGAAGCATGTTTTCAATCATAGCACAAAATCAGGAAGGAAAATATAAAACATGCAATTTCTATGAATAAGTGTGAGATTAGTGGATAAAATCCACTCAATTAAGCACAAGATATACCACAAAATAGTGGTGCATCAGCTATCCTCTTCACCAAGGAATGCATATTTAAGATGTGGAGGAAGAGGTTCAATTTTTGTTTTGGCTTCTCCTCTGTTTTGCCTTCAGAGGAAATTTCAATCACTTGTTCCTCTAAGACTTCTTGAGTTGCTTCTGTCTCTTCTTCTTGTTCTTCTTGACCGTTGGTTTCAAACACTTCTTCCACTAAATCTTCTATCATTTCCACTCTCATATGCTTTTCTTTCTCAGGGGGATATTGCATGGCTTTGAAAAGATTGATGATCATTTACTCATGATGCACCCTGAGAATCATTTCAAATTTCTCTACATCAATAATAGCCCTTGCTGTGGCTAAGAAAGGTCTCCCCAAGATAATTGAGTTGTGTCCCTCTTCTTCCATGTCTAAAATGGCAAAATAGGCAGGGAAAATAAATTCTCCAACTTTTACCAACAAGTTTTCTACAACTCCATTGGGTATCTTGAGTGATCTGTCAGTGTTCATACTCTGGTCGAGCTATACGACTCGGGCTGACTAAAGACCAGAGCGACCAACCTCTTTAGGTTGGGTCGCCCCGACCTCTTTGCAAAAGTGTTCGGACCAGACGCCATAGGAGCCCAAAGCAGGCCCAAAACAAAGGAACACAGCCCAATCCAAAGGCGACAAAGCCTTGAAGGATAAGGCGATTACCTTAAAAGATAAGACGACTTCACCTAAAAAGATAAGATAAGATAACTATCTTATCTCTAAAAAGGTCACTCCACATTACTATAAATACACTAGAGAATCCAGGTATAACTCATACTCTGATTTTACACAATATCCTGCCTAAAGCATGTGCTAACTTAAGCATCGGAGTCTCTTGTAGGTACCATCACCCTCTGGTGATCAAGGATCAGCAGCACCACCAAGTCCAACAAGTCGGACACGACAGCGCCGGCCACAACAGCAGATCTTATCCGAGATCGACCTTAAGTTTTAGGTAACCCTCGGAACATTGGCGCCGTTACCGGAAAACCTGGAAGTCATTCATCACCATGGCGGACAACATCGACAATGATCACAAATCAGGTTTAGAAGAAAGAACACCGCTTAAAAACATGTATAACACACCGAAGGATGCATCTCAACCTAAAGAAGACAAGCAGTCTCCGAATGCAAAAATCCTAGATGCCCTGCAAGCCCATCAGGATCATCTTAAGCAACTCGAAAAAGAGGCCGAGCACCAACGGGAGGCTGAGAGAAACCTATGGAGAGAGACAAGGCGACCCCGAGAGCTAGAGAACAAACTCTTAAAGCTCAAGGCCAACCTTAAAACTAAAACCATTCGATCCAGTCATGAAGATAGCTACCACAAAGATCAAGACCCATTCACCAAAGAGATCATGAAAACTAAAGTCCCAAAGGACTTCAAAGCTCCTAACATGACCCCATACGACGGCACATTGGATCCCAGCCATCATCTCAGCAATTTCAGAAGTAGGATGTATCTCACGGATGCCTCAGATGCAATCTGCTACAAAGCTTTCCCGACCACCTTAACTAAAACGGTAATAAAGTGGTTCGATAGCTTACCACCAAGGTCAATAGCAAGCTTCGATGACCTCGCCGAAAAGTTCCTAGCCAGATACTCCATCCAAAAAGATAAAGCCAAGCATGCCCGTAGTCTATTAGGGATTAAGCAAGGAGATCGGGAAAGCTTCCGCAACTACATGGAAAGATTCAACAAGGCATGTTTGGACATACAAAGTCTGCCAACAAAAGCAGCCATCATGGGTCTCATCAATGGCCTGCGAGAAGGACCTTTTAGCCACTCAATATCCAAAAAACACCCATCAACTCTAAACGAGGTTCAAGAAAGGGCAGAAAAATACGTCAACATGGAGGAGAACTCTCGACTGGGAGAAAATTCAAAATCCGGATTCTCCTACCCTCCTCGGGACAAGGATAAAGAGTCCGGGAAAAAAGAAGACCAATCTATTGAAAAACCTAGAAAATACCACAACTACACTCCACTAAGAGTATCCCTTGTAGATGTATACAGGGAGATATACAACACCGAGAAGATCCCACCACCTCGCCCAATCAAACACAAAAGAGGAGGGGGAAATCGGACAGAATACTGCGAATACCACCGAATTTACGGACACTCTACCAACGAGTGCTTCGACCTAAAGAATGTCATAGAGAAATTAGAAAGAGAAGGGCGACTAGATCGGTATTTAGCCAATAAAGCAAATGAGCCAAGAAAAAAAAGAAGGGATGAAGAGGACGGACAAACCGAACGCCCACCTCACACCCCTGAGAGACATGTTCATATAATAAACGGGGGATTCGCAGGAGGAGGGATTTCTAAATCAGCCTGCAAAAGACACCTTAAAGAGGTATATCATGTTAGAGAAGGGGACGGGTCGCTCAACCTCCCTACTATTACCTTTACCCAGGAAGACGCAGCAGGCATCATCCTGGGCCACGATGATCCCATGGTCATTACTATCATACTCGCCAACGCTAATCTCCACCGAACATTGGTAGACCAAGAGAGCTCCGCAGATATCTTGTTCAAAACCACCTTTGACAAGCTCGGTCTACTAGAGAAAGAGCTCAAAGCATATCCGAACAGTTTGTTCAGACTGGGGGACACCCCAATTCAACCGTTAGGATATATCTCACTACACACAACCTTTGGAAAAGGAACTCGGTCTAGGACACTTAACAGAGACTATATAGTAGTCGACGTGAGCTTAGCTTATAATGCCCTAATAGGTCGGACAACGCTAAACCAGTTCGCCGCAGTAGTCTCCACTCCATATCTATGCATGAAGTTCCCAACTTCCGAAGGGATCGCCACGATAAAAGGAGATCAGAAGCTCGCGTGACGCTGTTACAATGAAAGTCTGAACCTTAAACCCCAAGGGAGAGGAAATCAACACCATTGAACTCGGGGGAGTTCGAGCTCGCGAAGAACTTCATCCACAACCCGAAGGAGAGACTAAAGAAGTCCAGATCAGGGATGCTTAGGATAAAACAACAAATGTAGGGGTGATGAGATGCCCAGTTTCACTGACCTTTTCTTTACTATTTTAGGGTAGTTTCATGCATTTTCTTAGTGAATAAGGCAAGTTTTGGGTGAAAATTCACTTACACATTGATTCAAGCAACTATTGTGAATTTTGCATGATTTCATGAGATTTTTGCTAGAATTGCATGATAACTTGATGATGCATAATCTCATGACTTTGGCTAGAGCTTTGATGCACTTTAATTGCTTGATTTTAGGACAAATGAAGTATGGAAGAACCACGTTAGCATTCACGTTAACTTAGTTAATGAGAACACTAACGTGGAATGGCAAGGAGCTTACAACGTTAATGAGAAAAGCGATCACCAATAACGCCTGCGAAGCCATCCATAGCTCACGTTAATAGCCACGTTAACTAAGTTAACATGGTAGTTAACGTAGAAGAAAAAGGGGAACTCCACGTTAACGAGAAAAGTGAACACCACTAACGTTGGGAGATGGCTTCATTTACTACGTTAAGAGCCACTTTAACTTAGTCAACGTGAGTCCTAACGTAGGAACTTTAGGCAATTGGAGCGTTAGTGACAAAGGTGAGTGTCACTAACCCTCTCGAAGGTGAAGAACACCCACGTTAAGAGCCACGTTAGCTAAGCTAACGTGAGACTTAACGTAAGGGCAAGAGGCAAGCCAACGTTAATGGGAAAAGTGAGTCCCATTAACGTTTGCGAAAAGGGGCACAAGCCAACGTTAATGGGAAAAAGTGAGTCCCATTAACGTTCGCCAAGGATTGAATAGGAGACGTTAGTAGTCACGTTAAGACTACTAACGTTGGAGTTAACATGGGTATACAAGGGTGGAACGTTAGTGGAAAAAGTGAATGCCACTAACGTTCTTGCATCCAAAAATGTGACTCAACGTTAATCTCACTAAATGCCCAAGCCTAACTCATATTTCTCTGCAAGCTGGGCCCACTAAGATGAGAACTGCTTCAACTCAAGGTCTAGAGCCCACATCCAAGACTTGAAGAACTCACTAGAAGATTATGAGGAGTAGTATATATAGGAGTAGTTTTGAACTAGAGAGGAGCTTGGCACTTTTGGGCACTACTCTCTATAGATTTACTTTTTTCTGCACTTTAGCATGGATTCTTCTTTTCTGCTATTTTTCATTTCTAGAGCTATGAACAACTAAACCCCTTTCATTGGGTTAGGGAGCTCTGTTGTAATTTGATGGATCAATTATAGTTTTCATTCTTCTTCTTCTTTCTTTTCTCTTGATCTTACTAGAAAGCTTTCAATCTTAATTCAATTGGTTAGTTGTCTTGGAAAAGAAACTCTCCATAATTGGATCTCCTTTGAGCCTTGGAAAAGGGATGAGGAGATCATGCTAGAAATACTTTCTCATATTGGACCAAATTGGGGTTTGGATGGATATTGTGACATGTAATCCTACCAACACTTTGATTTGGGAATACATGTGGTATAATCAGTGACCACACTTCATCTCTACCCATGAGCAATTAAATCAAGGAATTGGGCAATTGTTCAAGCTTAGAGAGATTGGATTGCCAAGGAATTGGGATCCAATCCTCTAAGATTGCCATGGAGATCAATGAATGCATTGATTGAGGAAGAGATGAGAATGAACTTGATCCAGAGAATACAACATCTCCTGAACCCAATGATTTCCCCATATCTTATCTTACCCATTCTCTTTACTTTCTACCATTTAATTTCATGCTTATTACCCTAACTCCCTATTTAAGATTCTACACTTTAATTCCTGCTATTTACTTTCCAGTCATTTAATTTTCTGCAAATTCCAAATCCAATTTCTGCTCAGCTCAACTAGCACTTTCTTCTAACTAAAATTGCTTGACCAATCAATTCCTGTGGGATTTGACCTCACTCTACTGTGAGTTTTACTTGACGACAATTCGGTATACTTGCCGAAGGAAAATTTGTTGAGAGACAAGTTTTCACGCATCAAGGGGCAACCTTGAAGGGAGACTTAAATGAGACACTGATACAATTCCTAAAGGATAATGCTGATCTCTTTGCATGGAAGGCAGGGGACATGCCTGGCATAGATCCCAAGTTAATGTGCCATAAGTTGGCACGTGCAGGAAGATTGGGCCAAAAAGATCCCAAGCTGTAGAAGAGCAAGTGCAAGCTTTACTAGAGGCAGGGTTCATAAGGGAGGTCAAATACCCATTATGGCTAGTCAACATTGTCTTGGTGAAGAAGTCAAATGGAAAATGAAGAATGTGTACTGACTACACCGACCACAATAAGGCCTGCCCAAAAGATCCCTACCCGCTCCCAAAGATAGACACTCTAGTGGATACCTCTTCCGGATACAAGTACCTCTCCTTCATGGATGCCTATTCAGGATACAACCAAATCCCAATGTACCCACCTGGTGAAGAGAAGACCTCGTTCCTAACCCCAAAGGCAAACTATTGCTATATAGTTACGCCCTTTGGATTCAAGAATGTAGGAGCTACCTACCAAAGACTGATGAACAAAGTCTTTGCTGACCATATCAGGAAACTCATGGAGGTTTATGTAGATGACATGATGGTAAAAACACAAAGTGAGGAATCATTGTTGTCCGACCTCACCAAAGTGTTCGACACCATAAGAAAGCATGGTATGCGACTTAACCCCGCAAAGTGCACCTTCGCGATAGAGGCTAGCAAATTCTTGGGCTTCATACTCACACAAAGAGGAATCGAGGCAAACCCGGACAAATGTTGGGCTATACTCAACATGAAAAGTCCGAGCTGTGTCAAAGAAGTACAACAGCTCAATGGAAGACTGGCAACTCTGTCCAGATTTCTAGCCGAATCAGCTATAAGATCTCTTCCCTTTTACGCAACACTAAGGAATGGAAAGAGGTTTGAATGGACTCCAGAGTGCGAACAAGCCTTCCAAAATTTCAAGAAATTCTTGGGACAATGATAGACCCCATTTTTAAGGTTTATCTTGTGTTGAATTTAGAGCATTTTGTTAACATTTTCCCACATTTATTCAATAAAATAGCATAGTGTCATGATTGCCTCTTGATTTGTGCTTAAATGTAAAAACATGCTTTTAGACCCTTGATTTGCTAATTTTAATCTTCCTTTGATTCCACTAGATGCCTTGGTGTGTTTGCTAGTGATTTCAGATTGAAAAGGATTAGGAATGGATCAAAGGAGTGAAGAGAAAGCATGCAAAGTGGAGAAACCATTGAAAACCAAAGATTTGGGATGCGCCCATGGATGCGTGCACGCACTAGACGCGGACTCATGGATCGCGCAAAACTCCAAGGTCGCGTAAGCATGCTATACGCGTACGCGTCGATGCTGGCACGTGATTTTTTAAGTGAAATCATGCCCAGCGAATTCACAGAGGCTGTGGGGTCCGGTTTTGGAACCAACTTTGGCGCCAAAATTCTTAAAAGACCAAGGATTTAAGTGGAAGGCATCCTTCATTCACACCATTCCATTCATTACACACAATTAGGATTTTAGATCTAGTTAGAGGGTAGTTTCTAGAGAGAGAAGCTCTCTCTTCTCTCTAGAATTAGAATTATGATTAGGTTTAATTCTTCTCTAGATCTAGGTTTAATTCATGTTTTGATTTACTTTTTCTCTATCAATTCTTGCTCCTCTATTCCTCCGTTCTCTATTTTTGTACTTTAAATCTTGTAATTCCTTACTTTTATGTTTATGCACTCTTGTTCTTCTATTTCTCTTTTAATGCAATTTATGATTCATGTTCTTTTGTTGTTGATTTGCTTTATTGTTGTTAATTCCCCGCAATTAGTAATTGTAGATCTATAATTCTTGCAATTTGATTTTAGGTTCCTTTTATGCCTTCCAAGTGTTTGATTAAATGCTTGAAAGGATGCTAGAGTAGAATTTTCTCCTCTTAGCTTTGGGTTGAGTAATTGGTGATTCTTTAGTTATCTAATTCCCTTGTTGATTGATAACTAGAGATTGCTAATTGACTTGAATGCCACTAAGTTAGTCTTCCCTTGGGAATAGGCTAGGAATTGTGGAATCAAGTTAATTCATCCACTTGACTTTCCTCCATGGTTAGAGGTTAACCAAGTGGGAGCAATGGACAACTCTCATCACAATTGATAAGGATAACTAGGATAGGACTTCAAATCCTCATACCTTGCCATGAGCTTTGTTAGTTGCTAGTTTAATTCCTTTGCCATTTATATTTCTTGTTCATTATCATGAAAACCCCCAAACATACCATATAACCAATAACAAGAACACTTTAGTGCAATTCCTAGGGAGAATGACCCGAGGTTCGAATACTTCGATTTATATTTTTAGGGGTTTGTTACATGTGACAACTAAATTTTTGTATGAAAGGATTATTGTTGGTTTAGAAACTAGCAAGGAGAATCTATTGTGAATTCTAGACCACGCAAAAATCCGATCATCAAAATGGCGCCGTTGCCGGGGACTTGCAAGTGTGTCTTGTTATTGGTTATTGTATATATGTGAATATTGTGAATATGTGTGTCTTTTGTTTGAAAGTTAGCTTTTGTTAGCTTAGGACTTTCTTAGTTTTGTTTTTGTTCCCACTATGAATTCTCACCCTTTTGGCTTTGAGTGTGGATCAAATTGTGTTGTAGGAAATGTGAACCTCAATGAGGATATGCATCAAGGATGGAACAATTAAGGTTGGTGATGCCAGGGCATCTTGGCCAGTTTCACTGACCTTTTCTTTACTGTTTTTAAGGTAGTTTCATGCATTTCCTTAGGAAATAAGCTAGTTTTGGGTAGATATTTACTTACACCTTGATTCAAGCATACATTGTGAATTTTACATGATTTCATGAGGATTTTGCATGAGTTTAATAACAAATTGTATGTTGCATTACCCATGACTTGGACTAGAACTTTGATGCACTCTATTGCTTGATTTCAGGACCAAAGGAAGCAAGGAAGAACCACTTAGCAGTCACGTTAATCTAATTAACGTTACCACTAACGTGGAATGGGAGGTAACTTGCAAAGTTAATGAGAAAAGTGATTGCCAATAATGCTCTCGAAGCCATCATTGCCCACGTTAAGAGTCACATTAACTAAGTTAACGTGAACTCTAACGTGAAGAAGGGACTTTGAGCCAACGTTAGTGACACTTAACATTATCACTAACGTGGGCCAATGATCATAAGTGGCCACGTTAGAGTCCACGTTAACTTAGTTAACGTGGCCTCTAACATTAAAATGGGGAAGGAAGCCAACGTTAGTGACACTCAACATTGTCACTAACGTTGGCCTAAGGTGCAATGTACCACGTTAACTCCTACGTTAACTTGGTTAACGTGGGAGCTAACGTAAGAGGCAAGGGAGGTCGACAACGTTAGTAACACCCAACATTGTCACTAATGTTGGAAGCACCCACAAAACCCCCAAGGAGCCATGTTAACTTTCACGTTAACTTAGTTAACATGGAAGCTAACGTTGATGAGTGAAAGATGAGCCAACGTTGGTGACACTCAACATTGTCACTAACGTTGGGGATGGCTAAGAATGGCCACGTTAAAAGCCACGTTAACTTAGTTAACGTGGGACTCTAACGTGAGACATAGGGGCACACTGGAACGTTAGTGACAATGTTAAGTGTCACTAACGTTCTCGAAGGTTGGCAAGGCCACGTTAGAAGCCACGTTAACCTAGTTAACGTGGACTCTAACGTGAGACATTGGGCCACATTGGAACGTTAGTGACAATGTTGAGTGTCACTAACATTCTCAAAGGTTGGCAAGGCCACGTTAAAAGCCACCTTAACCTAGTTAACGTGGGCTCTAACGTGAGGCAAAGGGGTACATTGGAACGTTAGTGACAATGTTGAGGGTCACTAACGTTCTCGAACTCATACTTTCACTAAAATGTTAACACCCCTAACGTCCTGAGCTAAAATCTCTGCCTACTTCACACTTTCTCTCTGAAAGTAAAACCAAGCCCAAATGAAGAAGAGAACGGCTTCAAACTCAAGATCCAAAGGCCCAAGACTTGAGGAGCCAACTAGAAGCTGAGAAGAGTAGTATATATAGGAATAGCTCTGAATTATTTAGAGAGTTCTGGAAGTTGGAAAATAGCACTACTCTCTGTATTTTACTCTGCTCTTCTAGTTCCATGATGTATTCTCCATCTTTGTTTTTATTTTCTATAGCTATGAACAACTAAACCCCTTTCATTGGGTTAGGGAGCTCTGTTGTAAGTTGATGGATCAATACTAGTTTTCATTATTCTTCTTCTATCTTTTCTCTTGATTTTACTTGAAAGCTTTCGATCTTCATCCCATTGGGTAGTTATCTTGGAAAAGAAGCTATTCAAACTTGGATCTCTTCTGAGCCTTGAAAGAGAAATGAAGAGATCAAGCTAGAAATGCTTTCTCATGCTGGACCAAATTGGGTTTGGATGGATATGTGACTATAATCCTCTCAATACTTGATTTGGGAAATGCATGTGGTATAATCAGTGACCACACTTCATCTCTCCTCATGAGCAATTGACCAAGGAATTGGCTATTGATCAAGATTTGAGAGATTGAATTGCAAGAAATTGTAATTCAATCAATTAAGATTGCCAAGGAGATCAATGAGTGCATTGATTGAGGAAGAGATGAAAATGAACTTGATCCGGAGAATTGCAACATCTCTTGCGCCCAATGAACTCCCCAATTCTGATCTCACCCATTCTCTTTAATTTCTGCGTTTACCTTCATGAGCAATCACCCCATTCCCATTTACAATTCTGCAATTTACTTTCAGTCATTTACTTTCAGCCCTTTAATTCTAGCCTTTACTTTTTCTGTTATTTACATTCCCGCCATTTTATTTTCTGCAAATCTCAACCCAAATTCTGAATTCGCTCAACTAGAACATTCTTTTAATTAAAGTTGCTTGATCAATCAATCCCTGTGGGATTCGACCTCACTCTATTGTGAGTTTTTACTTGACGACAAATTCGATACACTTGCCGAAGGAAATTTGTTGAGAGACAGTTTCCACCTGCATCAAGTTTATGGCGCCGTTGCCGGGGATTGGTTGTGCATCAACAATGATTAAATTAGAAGATCACTAGATTGAGCATTTTTTTGTTGATTTAATTTTCTGTTTGAGTAATTTACTTTCTGTCTTAGTTAACCTCTCCCCTTCCCCCTCTACTCTTTCGTGTTCTTTGTTATTTACCATTCAGTTTGCTAACCCACTAACTGTTTGATATATTGCATCACTCACAACTAACAGTAATTCTGACAGCAATACTATCTGCGTATATTGTTTCTTGCTTGTACTTGTTGGTTATATGACAGGGAGAAGAAGCGGGGCTTCAACTTCCTTTGATTCTGAACCAGAGAGGACCCTCCTTAGATTAAGGAGGGAAGCAAGAGAAAAACGTGCAATCGGTGCTGAAGAGGAGGAGGAACACTTTGAACTAAACATGGAAGGAAACATGGAAAACCAACATGAAGAAGAGGCTAATAACCATGGGGGAGGAGGTAGAGCAAATCATGCTGGAGAGGATAGAAGAGTGTTAGGCTCTTACATCAATCCAAACCCAGGCAACTGTGGAAGTAGCATTCAGAAGCCCACCATACATGCCAACAAGTTCGAGCTAAAACCTCAGCTCATCACTCTTGTGCAGAATAATTGCTCATTTGGAGGAGGTGCTCAAGAAGACCCTAATCAACACTTGACCACCTTCTTGAGGATTTGTGACACAGTGAAGTCCAATGGAGTCCACCTGGATGTCTATAGGCTGCTCTTGTTCCCTTTTTCACTCAGGGACAAGGCATCCAAATGGCTTGAATCCTTCCCAAAAGAAAGCCTGACAAATTGGGAGGAGGTAGTGAATAAGTTTTTGGCAAGGTTTTACCCCCCTCAAAGGATCAATAGGCTGAGAACTGAAGTG
>NC_029780.3:60919502-60923469 GCF_000817695.3 Arachis duranensis | reverse complement strand
TGAGACTGTAGCTGAGAATGACTACTTCTATACTTCCAAAAGAGGGAATACTAGAGGAGTGATAGAGCTAAATAATGTAGATGCTCTGCTGGCTCAGAACAAGCTCATTACCAAGCAGCTAGCTGACCTCACCAAGAAGATGGAGAGGAACCAAGTGGCAGCAATCACCACCTCCTCAACAACCCAAGAAGGAGTTGAAGAGGCAGAGGGTAATCTTGAGCAAGCCAACTACATTGGGAATTCACCTAGACAGAACCATGATCCATACTCCAAGACATACAACCCTGGATGGAGGAACCACCCAAACTTTGGGTGGGGGAATCAGCAAGATCAAAGCCAAGACCAGAGACGTTACAACTCCAACAACAATGCAGCTCATCAACAATTCACACAGAGGACATATCAACACCCCCACAACAACACTTCTCCACACCTATATCAAAACCACAACAACACCTCTCATCCTTCCACCTCTAATCCCAATCTACCATCAATTGATGACAGACTCTCTAAGCTTGAAATCTTACTTGAAGGAATATGCCAAGAGATTCAAGAAAATAAGGTGTTCAAAGAGGAGGTGCGAGCCAATATTAAGAACCAGGGAGAGACCATCAAGAAGCTGGAATTCCAAGTGGGATGCTTAGCTGAGAAGATTCCCAAACCTACTGATGACTTCCCAAGTGACACGGGGAAAAACCCAAGAGGCGAAGCAAAGAAAGTAAGATAGGAAGATTGTAAAATGGTCACTACAAGTGGTCAAGAGGCTGAAGACAAGCAAAGCAAACTCTCCAAACAGCCTGAAGACAACTCAACAGAGGAGGAGGATAGAGATCACCAAGAACCAGAAATCTCACAACAAGAGTTGCTTAAGCTCTATGCACCATTTCCCCAACTGCTCAATGGTGCTGTGGGGAAGAGAATGTACTCAGGGTTCCTAGATTTGTTTGCATCTCTGCATGTGAACATACCATTCATCAAGGCCATCCAACAAATGCCTGCATTCATCAAGTATATGAAGGAACTTCTTCCCAGGAAAAGCTCAATCAAAGGAGGCCAGACTATAGTGTTGAACAAGGAATGTAGTGCCCTTATTCAACCTGAGTTGCTTGCAAAAAGAAAAGACCCAAGGAGTTTTCACATCCCCTGTGCCATAGGAGAAATAATGTTTGATAGAGCACTCTGTGACTTGGGGGCAAGCATCAACTTACTGCCATTATCCTTGGTAAAGAGGCTGCAAATCAATGAGATAATGCCCACAGATGTGGTCATCAGACTGGCTGACAAGACTCAAAAGCAAGCAATAGGAGTGGTGGAAAATGTGTTGCTAAAAGTTGGGAAATACTTTCTCCCAACAGACTTTGTCATTCTGGATATGGAAGAAAGTCACACTCACCCAATCATATTGGGAAGACCATTCCTAGCTACAGCCAGAGCACTCATAGATGTGAAGCAAGGGGAGCTAATATTGAGGATCCATGATGAACGACTCAGCTTTAATGTCTTCAAACTCTCACAAGAAGCAGACCAAGAGCACAAGGAACCAAGCAAAGATCACAATGAGATGTTGAAGGAGGAAGCAAGCATTGAAGCACACCCAACCCATCTAGGGAAACCCATGAATGAGGAACAAGGAAATAGGCAGTTGTCACAACTCAAGGAAAAACTGGAGGAACCTAAACCACCAGAGATATGTGAAGGAAGCAACAATACCACCTTAGAGGAAGGAGTCATCAAGAGCAAGGCAATGTCAAAAGACACAAGGAAGAAGGTACCAAGGAAGTGGAGGAACAAAAAGATCCCTACGGAAGACTTTTCTCCAGGGGATAGAGTGATCTCAGCTTACTTCCCAGATATTCCCCCTAATCTCCCCACTGTACCATCTCAGTTACCTAAAGTCTTCACTATCAACAGAGTTCTCTCCCCGGAACATGTCGAGATAATTGATACAACCAATGGATACAAGTCCACAGCAAGAGGGGAAGACTTCAAGCATTACCAACCACCCTGATGAGGGAGAAACGTCAAGCTAGTGACGCTAAAGAAGCACTTTGTTGGGAGGCAACCCAACCTTAGGTAACTACTTTTTCAGCTGCATTTCAATAAAGATCACAAGTTGTTTCCCCTGCATTGCAAGGAGCTAAGTTTGGTGTTCCACACCAAAACAATTCAAGAGTGAAAGTGCAATTCTAAGTTTGGTGTCCCACCAAAGGATGATAGTTAGAATCACACTACATTCTCAAAGCACATTGCTAGCTCTGACCAATCAAGGGAACTACTTGGATATAGATTAGTCTTTAGTTAATTGGTTGCTAACAGCAAGATACGAGGTTCTACGCATGTATGCAAGGTTTTGTAGTAGGCAAGGAACTAAGTTTGGTGTTCACACACCAAAATAAGTTCATAAATCATAAGCATACATGCAAGCTGAATATTCCTCAAGTGCTTGGGAAACAAGCAACTTCCAATAACCTTGCAGGAAGCTTATGAGGAGATGGTGCACCTTCAACTAAGAAAGTGAGGCATCAAGAACTATGACAATGACAACAAGAGGGCAACTGGATTGGTGTGGCAAACCATCTCCCAAAGGTTGTATTGCTACTTAATTCCATCTACTCGTCGTGTTAAAAATTGGAAGTCCGAATGCACTGTTAATTAATAGTCATGTGTTGATTGGAACCTAGTTCAACTATGCATTTTAAGTTTTCTGATGAAGAAGTCTATGCTTGCTAGTCTTTATGTTACTACATCATATCTTTACTTATTGTATGCTTATCTTGTAAAATCAAATAAAAAAGAGAATGATTGTGTTTTAAATAGACCAGAGTGGAGTTCATAATATGGAAGTGCATTCATGAGTCTTTGGTGCGATCATAAGTTAGCTAAGCTGGTTCAACCATAAGGTGGGAAGACAACTATCTGGCCTGAATACTTTGCTTTGAATATACCCATGAGACTAAGTATATAACAAGATCCTAATAAGAGAAAGGGAAAGAACAATGAAAGTGAAAAACAAAAGAAAAAGAGTAAGCAATAAGGCTAGGCACCAATGGTTTTAATCTTGAGGTATGTGTCTGTAGTGTTCCTGTGTGAGGGATTTACTTGGATGAATAAGCTCTTAGGGGTGCCTTATCACTTGGTAACTTGGGTTAACTAACTCGGGATTATCAGCTGAAAGTCCATTATCAAGAGTAACCCTCACTACAGAGCATTTAGTAACCCAAAGAGGTGCTGGACACCAAGGTCTCAAGAAGGAAAACAAATGAACCAGATGCCTGTGGTGTGTATGTATGGGGGAGAGACTTGAGGGAGTAAGTCCTTAGGGGTGTCTCAACACCTAGAACCTTGAACCAACTGGTTCGGGAGTGTTGGCTGAAAGCTTATCTTAAAGAGTTGCCCCCTTACAGAGCACTTAGCTTGAAGAACACAAATAAGCCCTGGAATGACAATAAAAGGATCAATAAAAGTCTCATGGGATGTAAGCAGAGTCAGTGTTTTAAAAGTCTCATGGGATGTAAGCAAAGTCAGTGTTTTAGGACATGATAAAGGTCTGAAAACCAGCAATGGAATGGGCCTAAGTTGCGATGCATGAAACCACCATAAAATCAGTGACATGACTTCCACAAGAATGACTCATTTCTCTTGGCATTCCATTCATCATTCTCTTGTTCCAGTACTTGCTTAGGGACAAGCAAGCTTTAAGTTTGGTGTTGTGATGCCAGGGCATCTTGGCCAGTTTCACTGACCTTTTCTTTAATGTTTTAAGGTAGTTTCATGCATTTCCTTAGGAAATAAGCTAGTTTTGGGTAGATATTCACTTACACCATGATTCAAGCATACATTGTGAATTTTACATGATTTCATGAGGATTTTGCATGAGTTTAATAACAAATTGTATGTTGCATTACCCATGACTTGGACTAGAACTTTGATGCACTCTATTGCTTGATTTCAGGACCAAAGGAAGCAA
>NC_029780.3:60905493-60919333 GCF_000817695.3 Arachis duranensis | reverse complement strand
GAGTCACATTAACTAAGCTAACGTGAACTCTAACGTGAAGAAGGGACTTTGAGCTAACGTTAGTGACACTTAACATTATCACTAACGTGGGCCAATGATCATAAGTGGCTATGTTAGAGGCCACGTTAACTAAGTTAACGTGGACTCTAACGTTAAAAGGGGGAAGGAAGCCAACGTTAGTGACACTCAACATTGTCACTAACGTTGGCCTAAAGTGCAATGTACCACGTTAACTCCCACGTTAACTTGGTTAACGTGGGAGCTAATGTAAGAGGCAAGGGAGGTCGACAATGTTAGTGACACCCAACATTGTCACTAACGTTGGAAGCACCCACAAAACCCCCAAGGAGCCACCTTAACTTTCACGTTAACTTAGTTAACGTGGAAGCTAACGTTGATGAGTGAAAGATGAGCCAACGTTGGTGACACTCAACATTGTCACTAACGTTGGGGATGGCTAAGAATGGCCACGTTATGTGGGACTCTAACGTGAGACATAGGGGCACAGAACCCATTTTCTCACTGAATGTTAACACCTCTAACGTCTTGAGCTAAAATCTCTGCCCACTTCACACTTTCTCTCTGCAAGTAAAACCAAGCCCAAATGAAGAAGAGAACGGCTTCAAACTCAAGATCCAAAGGCCCAAGACTTGAGGAGCCAACTAGAAGCTGAGAAGAGTATTATATATAGGAATAGCTTTGAATTATTTAGAGAGTTTTGGAAGTTGGAAAATAGCACTACTCTCTGTATTTTACTCTGCTCTTCTAGTTCTATGATGTATTCTCCATCTTTGTTTTCATTTTCTAGAGCTATGAACAACTAAACCCCTCTCATTGGGTTAGGGAGCTCTGTTGTAATTTGATGGATCAATACTAATTTTCTTGTTCTTCTTCTATCTTTCCTTTTGATTTTACTTGAAAGCTTTCGATCTTAATCCAATTGGATAGTGATCTTGGAAAAGAAGCTATTCAAACATGGATCGCTTCGGATCCTTGAAAAGCAATTCAAACTTGGATCTCTTCTGAGCCTTGAAAGAGGAATGAAGAGATCAAGCTAGAAATGCTTTCTCATGCTGGACCAAATTGGGTTTGGATGGATATGTGACTACAATCCTCTCAATACTTGATTTAGGAAATGCATGTGGTATAATCAGTGACCACACTTCATCTCTTCTCATGAGCAATTGACCAAGAAATTGGCTATTGATCAAGATTTGAGAGATTGAATTGCAAGAAATTGTAATTCGATCAATTAAGATTGCCAAGGAGATCAATGAATGATTGAGGAAGAGATAAGAATGAACTTGATCCGGAGGATTGCAATATCTCTTGATCCCAATGTTGATTTTATTTTTAGTTCTTACATTTACTTTTCTTGCCATTTTACTTTTCAATTTACTTTCAGTCATTTACTTTCAGCCCTTTAATTCTAGCCTTTACTTTTTCTGTTATTTACATTTCCGCCATTTTATTTTCTGCAAATCTCAACCCAAATTCTGAATTCGCTCAACTAGAGCATTCTTCTAATTAAAGTTGCTTGATCAATCAATCCCTGTGGGATTTGACCTCACTCTATTGTGAGTTTTTACTTGACGACAAATTCGGTACACTTGCCGAAGGAAATTTGTTGAGAGACAGTTTCCACCTGCATCAGTTGGGAGGAGCCACAAGCTTATTGACAACCTTTTTGGCAACAACCCTCTCCTGTCTCATATAGGTATAACTCCAATCTTAATGCGTACCAATCTAATAGGCGTGGTAGTTCTTGTTGTACGTGTTGCCAACCTCCACCACATGCCTATGGACCACCTCCTCAACATGATCCTCAACCATACTCACAAGCCCCTTTTAACCAAATACCTTCCTATGACTCATATCCATCATATGACTAATCACCCACACCACATCCTTGTGACCAATATGAGCAAGAACCCTTAGAACCACCACAACCCTATCAAGATTACTACCAAGAACCACCTCAATACATACCACCGCCATATTTCCATCAAGAGGAACCACCTTCCTACGATGAAGCCTTTCTCCAAAATTATGAACCTTTCTATCCACCCTAAGCCCAAATGGACAATTTTCTCACTTTGTTACTTCAAGGACAAGAGGCTATGCAAAGGAATGCATTAGAGTTTGTGGCTAATTTGACCGAGGTAGTGCACACTTTAGCCTACCAATGCTTGAATACTCAAGGTACTTCTGTGGCCACATGTGAAAAGCCAAAAGAAGAGCAAAGTATGAAAGAGAAATTAGAGTCTCTGGTGGAGAGTAAGGAGCTAGGTTTTGTATTGGAACAATTGGAGGAAGCCATGATTGTTGAAGAAAAGGAAAAAGTGGTTGAAGATTTAGGAGATGCGGAACCACCATGGGAATCTCAAGGACCTCTCTCCAAGAAGCTTAATAGTGATGTTGAGGAGGGTGTACAACCTTCAAGGCATGCCATAGTTGGAGACGTTGAAGAGGTTAGTCAAGAGGAAAACTCCATCATTGATGAATTCTTATCTAAAATGGAGCCCTCCCCCATGGAATTCGAAGTTGAAGTTATTCAAGACAACTTACCATCAAGAAACATCAAGGACCTTGTTGAAGACTCTTCCAATGAATGTGAAGCCGATGTTGAAGTAGATTTAACATAACTTCCAAGGTTTGACTCGTTTGATGATGAGGAGGATTTGGAAGAAATCATCAAGCAATAAGAATTTGAAGAAAGTTGTCAAGAGGTTGACATTACTAAGGAAGAGCACAAGGAAGTAGACCTCGCATTGTCTAAGCATGGGGGAGTCACCCTTCCTAGGTCACCATCCAACACAATGTTTAAGTGGGTAAAATTTCTATACTTAAGCTTTACGTCTTCATTTGAATATGGATTGATTGAAAATAATGGTCAACTTAAAGCTCATTGTGGAACTAATAGTAAGAAAAAGTTGTGTAGTGGTTGGAAATTTGGAATTAGGCTCATTGAGGTCAAGTTTTCAAGACATAGGACCCATGATTGGGTGAATGCTACTTCGTATGAGTCTAGGAAGAAAATTTGGCGTGCTAAAGAGAATTCTATGTATCAACCACTCGGACGGAAGAATCATGATGCTCAATTTGAAGACGGGTGTGAAAATAAGATATGGGACCCCGGTTCGCAACATGAAGACCAACTATGGAAGCTCATATCTTGGGTAGAACTTTTCCTGAGCTTGGTGAAGAGGGTTGGAATTTCTATCAATCAATTGAGGAACAAAGATCCTTGGAGATTCAAGGATGAGTACAAGCATAAGCCACCATGACAAAGAGCTTCCCAAATGCCCAACTTAAGGACTTAAACTAAAAGTGCTAGGTGGGAGACACCCCACCATGGTAAACTCTTTCCACATTCTTGTAGCTTTGATTAATAAGTGATTTGAGTTACCATTGTAGGTAGTTTTTCTTTCATATATTTGTTCTAATAATTTGGTTGTTGATTGCTTGACATGAAATTTATACTTGTTAGTAGTTGGAAAGCTTCCAAACTAAAATAAGATGTTGTTAATTTTGTATTTGTAATTGGTTGTATGTTGTAGGTCTTATTAGGGAGATTTTAGGCTGTTTTTAGTGTCCTTTAAAAAAAAAAGGGGGGAGGGGGCAGGGACGCGTACGCACGCTGTACGTGCACGCGCCCATACCCAGATGCAGCATCATACCTAATACCCGAGAGTTGGGCGTACATCACGCCAACACTAAGCTCCTCGCACAAGCCGAAACCCACACGAACGCGCATGGTACGCGTGCGTGTCGAATGCGGTGGTGCGGCACCAGTACTTGCGACCCGAGAGTTATGCTAACTTCGGGCCAACATCATGCCTCTGGCCCAACTCTTGACCCACGCGGACACGTACATCAAGCGTACACGTCCATTTGCACATCACCAACCATGCTTCAGTGTACATTACGCTTCCGCGCCCGTCCCCTCTCTCACCCACCCATGCGGACGCGCACAGGGCGCGTACGTGTGGATTTAAAAACATAACCCTCAAGGATGCGATCCCTAGCGCAGCCGCGTCCCTCATTTCTTCCTCCCTTTCCCAACGTTCCCTCTTCTCCTCTCAGAACCTCCATAGCCAACCCAAGCTCTGCGCCAACCACCATTGCCCGGTGAGTGACTGCCGCCGCTGAGCCACCCTATTCCCCTTATCTCTCCTTCTCTCTTCCCCCTATTCTTTCACAGTTCACCGCCTCTATCACCCTTCTCTCCCTATGCTCTTTGTCTGGTGACTCACCGCCAGCACCGTCAGCGTACCTTCAGCCACCCTCACTATCACTCCCTCTTCCCCTCTTCTCACACTCCACCCATTTTTCCCTTATTGTACCTCACTCCTCCCACTGTCCTGAATTCACACCTCTGTTCTGAACCACTACTCTGCGCTCTACCCCTGCACCACCGCGAGGTCCATCGCCGCCACCATTACTGGGCGGCGCTGTTGTCTTCCTCCCCCATTATCTATCTCTATTTTGATTCTGCATTCCAGGTTCACCATGCCCTGCCTCCCACTGCTCTGTTTCCTTACTTTTTACTTAATTTTGTTAGTTAATTTTAGTTAGTTATTGCTTAATTCTGTTTGTTAGGTTAGATAGAGATATATGCTGTTAGGTAGTTAGGTTGTGGTTAGAGGATTCTAGGCCTGATAAGTGCTCCGTTCATGTTTATTTTCTGAATGATGCTTGTTTGCTGAGTGATGGTTGATGAGTTATTCTGTGTGCATGTTGCCAATGCTATGCTAATTTTTTTTACTGCTGCCTTACTGCACTCTTACAGTTTGATTGTGTTTGACGCTGCTTGAGCATATAAAATCCATACTTTGTCATGTTTACAAAATTCTTGGATTCATATGTGATTTTTTGCTGCTGTTTTGTTATCCGGGAACATCTAATTTACTGCCGGAATACTGCCCGAATTTCTAAAAATTGTTATGTTTTTAAAATCTCCTATCTAGAATTGAACTTGATACTTTTTGAATTGAGTTTTACTTGACTTGCACCAAGTTCAATTCTCAGGATACTTTGGGCATTTCCGTGTTTGTTGTGATTCCCGTGATATGTATTGAACCTTCGAGTGCTTCATCTTTCAAGTAAACTCAATTGGTTCTTGATGGATACTTCACTTCCATTTGATCTTGACTTGCATTTTGTTGAATACGGTTCATTCCCTTTGCAATAATTGGTGCATTCCACTAGTGCAACCCTTTTTGAAATTGTCTTCAACTTACCTGTGGTTACACTAGTGCATACTTCAATTTTGCAACACCAATTATTGCACATTTAGTGACCATGACGTTGATTGATGACTTGCTTTCAAGTAATTTCTCTTTTTAGTAAAATTTCATATTTCATCGTCAATGACTGCATTTTCTTCATGATTGTGAATGTGCTTGTTATCTTCATTTTCTGTAATTATCTTGATTAAGCCAATAACCGTCATACCCCTAACCTTTGAACCGGTTTCTAACTTTTAACTTGATTAACCAACTAATTTTCCTTTTAGTTTTCAACTAACACTTAACCATTCCTTTTCGGTATGACACTTATTGAGTTTAATAAACAAGCACTATGCATATATTACTTGAATTCTTGGTTTGTAGCTTTCATTAAATTCTGTTTCTTGTTGCTTGTGTTCTAAGTTTTCATTCTTTTACCTCACTTCATGAATCTGTGCATCTTTACTTTCTTTCCTCTATGTGTTTAAGTGTTTATCTCCTGCGATTTCTATTTTTCAGGATGGCCGACAAAGGGAAAGAAAGGCCACCTCTAGAAAGAGGAAGACACCTCAAGCCTCTACACTTTCTCCTTATGCCAACTATGCCAAGAAATCACTGAATGAAGTGGATAAAGAGAATCAACAGCTCCTGCCTACTGACACAGTCAGGTTCCCTAACCTGTACTGTAAACTTCAGTTCCCAACCTATCAGAAGAAAAATCTGAACATGGAGAAGAAGTTAGCTCTTCCCACCGACCTGAGGCGCCCCATGGAGGCCCGTATTCAGGGGATGGACCTAGGCTTTGTTGATAGGGATTTGGGACGGATAAACACATCATGGGTCAAGGAATTTTACTGTAATTTCTACAGAGCGACTCTTGATTCGGTTTATCTACGAGGTGGGCAGATTTTGGTTATCGGGGCGGCTATTGAGGATGCACTACACTGTCCACCTAAAACTGGTGCCACAGATGCTTATGAGCAGGCGGAGGTGGTGATGCATTGTATGACCTTTGATTACGAGGCTCTGAGATGTGTTATAGCCACACCGGATACCCCTTGGGTAATGGATGCTGATAATAAGAAACCCAAGGGGATGATGTTTGCCCACCTATCGAGAGAGGCTAGAACTTGGCAGCAGATTTTTGCCACCTATGTCATGCCTACTACACATTTCTCTGAGATTCCAATGGACATGCTCGTCCTGATCGGCTGTGTCATGGAGGGGAAGGAGGTATACTTCCCCCGGTTGATCAGGAGGTACATGTGGGGAGCACATGTCTGTGGCTTACTACCATTTCCAACATTGGTCACTAGGATGGTTGAGTTAGCGGTGCCCCTTGGAGGGACAATGACGTGACACTACCATCCCCCAGACGACGACGACAAGGAGGATGTTATTCCATGGGGTGCGTGGGTACACGAGAAGCCCCCATCCCGACGTGCATTTAGAGCTCAAGCCAGAGCAGCACCGGCCGAACCATCTTCTTCCTCAGCTGCAGTAGGACCATCAGCACTAGCAGCACCATAAGTACCATCACCAGCACCCTATCCGACATATCTCTTAGTCCAGCGTCTGTTTCGATTCATGGAGTGCAGTGACCGCCGTATTATGCGACGCTTGGACAGGATGGATCAGATGTTCATGGCACTGGGTGTTGAGCTACCCCCTCTTCCCGCTTCTTCTGCATCCGATGAGGAAGAGCAGGCTCAGCTAGAGGCACCACCACAAACGCAGGCCACCCCGAGGTGCAGCAGCCGCCTGATGAGCCACAGCCTCAGACCCAGCAACTAGACACGACCGTTGACCCTCATCGAGGACGATGCTTCATCTTAAGTGTGGGGAGGTTACCTTCGTTCGCCATCGGTGGATTTATCATTATGGGTGAACATTGTCAGATATTATCTCCTAGTTCATGTTATTCTGCTTTATTTTACACTCTTTTTGGATTATTGTGTATATTTGTCATTTTGAGATACTTTTACTTTCGTTTATGTACTTTGCACTTTACATTTCATATTTTAGTTGGATTTTCTTTATATAGTTGCTTTAGCCTTTTGGTTATGATTGGAAAAATATTTTGGATTGTTGGAACCCTAGTTGACCCTTTTGCACAAGAAATTGGTTTTGATTGAAAAAAGGATGAACTATGGATTTTTTAGAATTTCTCAATCATAACCTTGCATTTAGGACAAGCTTAGTCAAAACAATGAGATTTTTTAAAGAATTTATCTATAGGGCACAACCCTAATTGATTGATAAAATTTTGATGGACTTGCTTGAATTTTACAGTTTGTGAAGCATGTTTTTGAGTTGAAGAGCACAAGCAAGTGAGATTTGAGCCTATTGATGTGGCTATATTTTATAACCACTTATTTTCTTTCTTGTGTGCAATTGTTCTCTTTCTATGATTGTGATCATTAATTTGTTTAATTCTATATGTCCAATTATCCCTTGTATTCATGCATTTATATAATTGAGGCCATTATTTCATTACCTCACTTACTCGAATAGCCTACCTTTTACCCTCCATTGTTAACTAATTTTGAGCCTAAGCTTATCCCAATTGTTCTTTAGTTAGCACATTACATGCCTAAAGCGAAAGACAATAAAAGTCCCTTGTTTGGATCCTTGATTAGCTTAGGCTAGTGAGAGTGTTTATTATTCAAGTTTGGAGAAATTTGGGAACATTGATTAGGACAAAAGGGTGTTCTATATTTCTATATTTGGGAATTGGGTGCATACTCATGCATTGATCAAATGTATAGACCTTATGCATTGACATTCTTGTACAAAATTAAAAAAAAAAGAAAATAAATCAATAAAAAGGGGACA
Source organism: Arachis duranensis (assembly GCF_000817695.3). Lineage (NCBI taxonomy): Eukaryota > Viridiplantae > Streptophyta > Magnoliopsida > Fabales > Fabaceae > Arachis > Arachis duranensis. The sequence continues at coordinate 60,911,267 of NC_029780.3, read as the reverse complement.
AAAATGCCCCAAAGTAAATACAATAAGAGTCAATGCATAAGTATTGTGAAATGAAAAGAAGATGCATGAGCATGTAAAAAAGTGAAGAATTGGTAGTTAGGCTAGTTTTCAATTTGTACAGGTCATTGTATAGGTTTAGTAGGAAAGTCTAGGTTAATCAAAGATTCAAATCTTAGTCTACTTAACCATATATGATCCTACCTTAACCCTAACCCCATTACAAGCTTTGAGAAAAACCTCATGATATTTGTATGCATGCATTGAACAATTGTTGATTGTTAGATGAAGAATAAATTTTGGAAAGCATGATTAGGGGAGAATTGAGTGAATCAACCCCCTAAACACATGAGTGACTAGAGCGGATACACGTCCGGTGAGGGTTCGATTGCTCAATTACATGTCATCACCATAATCATTCATATTCTTGCAAGTATGTAATTCTTTTTGGTAATTCAATACAATTGTGGGTTTGGTTTGGCTTTGATTCCTATTGCTCTAGCCCTTGTGCTTACATATGTTCTCTTGGAAGTTGAGTTGTTTTGACCAAGCATTTGCACTCATATAGATAGTTGCATTTAGATAGGTTGCATATAGCTTAGTTGGATTAAATAAATGTCATACCCCTTGTTTCCTTCTTAATTTAGCATGAGGACATGCTAAGGCTTAAGTGTGGGGAGGTTGATAAACCCCATTTTTAGGGTTTATCTTATGTTAAGTTTAGAGCATTTTGTTAACCTTTTCCCACATTTATTCAATAAAATAGCATAGTTTCATGATTGTCTTTTGATTTGTGCTTAAATGTGAAAACATGCTTTTAGACCCTTGATTTGCTAATTTTAATCTTCCTTTGATTCTACTAGATGTCTTGATGTGTTTGCCAGTGATTTCAGATTGAAAAGGGCTAGGAATGGATCAAAGAAGTAAAGAGAAAGCATGTAAAGTGGAGAAACCATGAAAAGCCAAAGATTTGGGACGCGCCCATGGATGCGCACGGGCACTTGACGCGGACGCGTGGATCACACAAAACCCCATGGACGCGTACGCGTGCTGTACGTGTACGCATCGATGCTGGCACGTGATTTTTTATGTGAAATCGCGCCCAGCGAATTCACAGAGGCTGTGGGGCCCAGTTTGGAACCAACTTTGGCGCCAAAATGCTTAAAAGACCAAGGATTGAAGGGGAAGGCATCATTTATTCACACCATTCCATTCATTACACACAATTAGGATTTTAGATTTAGTTAGAGGGTAGTTTCTAGAGAGAGAAGCTCTCTCTTCTCTCTAGAATTAGGATTAGGATTAGGTTTAATTCTTTTCTAGATCTAGGTTTAATTCATGTTTTGATTTACTTTTTCTCTATCAATTCTTGCTCCTCTATTCCTCTTTTCTCTATTTTTGTACTTTAATTCTTGTAATTCCTTACTTTTATGTTGATGCACTCTTATTCTTCTATTTTTCTTTTAAAGCAATTTATGATTCATGTTCCTTTGTTGTTGATTTGCTTTGTTGTTGTTAATTCCCCGTAATTAGTAATTGTAGATCTATAATTCTTGCAATTTGATTTTACTTTCCTTTTATGCCTTCCAAGTGTTTGATTAAATGCTTGAAAAGATGCTAGAGTAGAATTTTCTCCTCTTGGCTTTGGGTTGATTAATTGGTGATTCTTGAGTTATCTAATTCCCTTGTTGATTGATAACTAGAGATTGCTAATTGACTTGAATGCCACTAAGTAAGTCTTCCCTTGGGAATAGGCTAGGAATTGTGGAATCAAGTTGATTCATCCACTTGACTTTCCTCCATGGTTAGAGGTTAACCAAGTGGGAGCAATGGACAACTCTCATCACAATTGATAAGGATAGCTAGGATAGGACTTCTAATCTTCATAGCTTGCCAAGAGCTTTGTTAGTTGCAAGTTTAACTCCTTTGCCATTTATATTTCTTGTTCATTATCTCGAAAACCCCCAAACATACCTTATAACCAATAACAAGAACACTTTATTACAATTCCTAGGGAGAACAACCCGAGGTTCGAATACTTCGGTTTATATTTTTTGGGGTTTGTTACTTGTGACAACCAAATTTTTGTATGAAAGGATTATTGTTGGTTTAGAAACTATACTTGCAACGAGAATCTATTGTGAAATTCTAGACCACGAAAAAATCTGATCAGACAACCACCCATTCTTACCCGACCACAGGAAAATGAAGAACTCATCTTATACCTCGCAGTGGGAAGTCGGGCAATAGCCTCAGTACTAGTCCGAGAAGACGAAAGTGGGCAAAAACCCATCTACTTTATCAGCAAAGCTCTACAAGGGGCTAAACTAAACTATCAAAAAATAGAAAAGTTTGCCTACGCCTTCATACTCACTTCTCGACGACTCCGCCCATACTTTCAAGCTCACACTATCAGGGTTCGGACCAACCATCCCATAAAAGGCATCCTAGAGAAAATAGACTTAGCTGAAAGAATCCTACAGTGGGCGGTCGAGTTATCCGAATTCGATCTTCGATATGAAGCTCGGACAGCCATTAAATCACAATACCTGGTCGACTTCATCGCGGAATACACTGACACCCCGGGAACACCCATAAAATGGAATCTCTATGTGGACGACTCTTCAAACAAAACCGGGAGTGGTGCAGGTGTAATAATAGAAAGTGATCAAGGAACCCAAATCAAACTCTCACTAAAGTTTGAATTCCCGGCCTCAAATAATCAAGCTGAATTTGAGACACTATTGGCTGGTTTGAGGCTGGCTAGGAAGGTAGGAGTTCAAAAGCTTACCATCTTTAGCGATTCACAAGTAGTTACCTCCCAAATAGAAGGGAGCTACCAAGCTAGAGATCTCACCATGAAAAAATATCTGGACAAGACCAGAGAATAGCTCGGATAGATCAGCGAATATGAGGTCCAACATATACCTCGGGAACAGAATACTCGAGCTGATGCACTCTCAAAACTAGCCAACACCAAACTAGGGGGCAATAATAGAAGCCTCATCCAGGAGACATTATAAAGCCCGTCGATCTTGGAGGAAGAAAAGGTCCTAACCATATCAGGTCAGGATCAGGGATGGATGACCCCCATAACCAACTACCTCAAGTCAGAGACACTCCCCACAGATAAGGAGGCAAAAAGGCTAATACAAGAAGCACAGTACTACACCATAGTGGGCAACATCTTATATAGGAGAGGGATCTCAACACCCCTCCTAAAATATGTGCCGACCTCCAATACAAGGGAAGTCCTAGAAGAAGTGCACAGTGGCATGTGTGGCAGCCACCTAGGGGCATGGGCTCTTTCTGAAAAGGTACTTCGAGCTAGTTTCTTCTGGCCAACCTTGCATAAAGAAGTAACAGAGTTCGTCAAAACATGCCCACCATGTCAGAAGCATGCTAACTTCCACATCGCTCCACCAGAGGAGCTCATTAGTGTTACGTCGCCCTGGCCATTCGCAAAATGGGGGCTCGACCTCCTTGGACCCTTCCCCCAGGGGTCAGGACAAGTCAAATTCCTCATTGTAGGAATAGAGTATTCCACAAAATAGATTGAGGCAGAGCCCTTAGCTAATGCCACTACCCAAAGAAGTCGGAAGTCAGAAATTCACCAACACACGTTTTAGGAATTTGGTAGCTGACTTGAAAATAAAGCACCAATTCACATCCGTAGAACATGCACAAGCCAACAGACAAGCAGAAGCTGCCAATAAAGTCATACTGGCTGGGTTAAAAAGGAGACTACAGGACGCGAATGGAGCTTAGGCTGAAGAGCTCCCACAAGTTCTATGGGCATATCGGACAACTTCACACTCTACCACATGAGAATCACCCTTTCGACTTGCTTGTGGGATGGAGGAAATGATCCCAGTAGAAATAGAAGAAAGATCTCCCAGAATGATCTTCTACAATGAAGAGGTTAACTCACAAATTCAAAAAGAAGAGCTCAACCTACTTCCTGAAGTCCGAGAAAGAGCTCGGATTAGGGAGGAAGCATTAAAGTATCGAATGGCTCTAAAGTATAACCAGAAGGTAGTCCAACGAAGCTTCACCACCAACGATCTCATCTTAATCCAAAATGATATCGTAGCAGGTCGATCAGAAGAAGGGAAGCTAGTAGCTAACTGGAAAAGACCCTACCGAGTTGTCAAAGTGCTAGGGAAAGGTTACTACAAGGTGTCTGACCTCGAAGGGTGAGAGTGATAAACCCATATTTCATGGTTTATCTTGTGCTCAATTGAGTGGTTTTTATCAACTCTTTACCCACTTATTCATACTATTTGCATGTTTTACATTTTCCTTCCTGATTTTGTGCTATGATTGAAAACATGCTTCTTTGATCTTATATCTGCTTATTATTAATCCTCTCTTATTACTATTAGATGCCTTGATATGTGTGTTAAGTGATTTCAGATATTATAGGGCAGGAATGGCTCAGAGGATGGAAAGGAAGCATGCAAAAGTGGAAGGAATACAAGAAGTTGGAGAAATTGCTAAGTTGTCCAGCCTGACCTCTTTGCACTCAAATGGCTATAACTTTAGCTACAAAGGTCCAAACGATGCGGTTCCAGTTGCATTGAAAAGCTAACGTCCGGGGCTTCGATTTGATATATAATTTGCCAAAGCTGCCCTGACGCCAGGCGACGCGAACGCATGGGTCACGCGAACACGTGACCTTGAAGGAACGCAACCCGCGCGGCCGCGTGAGCCATGCGGCCGCGTCACTTTTCCGCGACCTGTACGGACCAGAAAGTGCTGGAAGTGACTTCTGGGCTGTTTCTGACCCAGTTTTCGACCCAGAGAACACATTGACCCAGTTTCCGACCCAGAGAACACAGATTAGAGGCTATAAAGTGGGGGAATGTATCCATTCATAAGGAGGCTCTCATAATTCACTTTTCATGTTTTAGATGTAGTTTTTAGAGAGAGAGGTCCTCTCTCTCTCTCTCTTAGGATTAGGATTTAGGATTTCTCTTAGTTTTAGGAGTGACTCTCAATCCCAGGTTCTTTATTTTTATTTATCCCAATTTAATTTATGAACTCTTCCATGTTACAGATTACTCTTTTGAATTAATATTAGTTGAGGTATTTCAGTTATTATTGCTTTCTTTTATTTACATGATTATTGCTTCCCATCTGAAGGCATTTTTATTCCAACAGTTTCAATTTTCTTTCCTTTTGGCTTTGGTTAAATAATTGGTGACTCTAGAGTTATCAAATTCAGTATTGATTGAAAATTGGATTTCTTCATTTCATTAATTCATATTCCAATAATTCTAGTCTTTCCTAAGGAAAGACTAGGATTTGAGGATTCGAATTAATTCATCCACTTAACTTACCTTCATAGTTAGAGGTTAACATAGTGGGAGAAAAATTCAATTCTCATCACAATTGATAAGGATAACTGGGATCCCAATTCTCTTCATAATTGATAAGGATAACCAGGATAGGACATCCAGTTCTTGTACCTTGCCAAAGGTTTATTTTACAGTTATTATTATTTTATTTTACTTGTCATATAATATATTCCCACCTTACTTCTATAACCCCAATTTTACCTTTTTCATAACCAATTATAAGAACATATCTTCCTGCAATTCCTTGAGAAGACGACCCGAGGTTTGAATACTCGGTTATCAATTTCAAAGGGGTTTGTTACTTGTGACAACCAAAACGTTTGTATAAAAGGACTTTTGAAGGTTTAGAAACTATACTTGCAACGAGGATTTATCCGCAAATTTCTAGACCACGCAAAAGTTCTCTCATCAAAATGG
>NC_029780.3:60902408-60904446 GCF_000817695.3 Arachis duranensis | reverse complement strand
AGAAGAGCACAAGGGAGTGGAGCTTGAAATTACCTTGCCAAAGTTGTTGGAAACCCCTCCCCCTAAGTTGCCATCATCCTTCACAACATTCAAGTGGGTAAAATTCATATCCCTTAGCTTTCTAATTCCACTTGAATATGGGCTACTGGAGACGGATGGTCAACTTAGAGCTCTTTGTGGCATTGAGAGTAAGAGGAAGAAGGCCAGTGGTAAGAATTGTACTGCAAGGTTCATCATGGTTGGTAGCTTTAAGTTTAAGAGTAAAGGTTGGTATAGGGCTCAACTGAATGGGTCTAGGAAGTTGTTTGGCCGCTTACGTGAGAATTCAAACTGCTTGCCACCCGGAGGGAACAATATTGCTCAACCAAAAGACGGGTGCAAAAGCAAGATCTGGGACCCCGGAATCCATTCTATCATTCACCACTCTTGGGGCCTAGTCACTTGCTTTAACTTACTTGAAGGCTTTCTGCGCCTAGTTTAGGACCCCGGAGGTTACTGGAGACACAAACATTGGCGTAGATTCCTGGATGAGTTCAAGCACAAGCCACCATAACAGGAAGCTCACCAAATGTCCAACTTAAGGACTTTAACTAAAAGTGCTAGGTGGGAGACAACCCACCATGGTATGATTGTTCCTTTTTCATTTTTATTTAGTTTTTATTTGTTTTCTAGTTTTATTTTATTTTATTTTATTGAACCTGGAATTTTGCATCACATTCATATTAACACTGCATTCTTCATTTTTCAGATAAAAAAAGAGAGCGAGCACGCGACGCGACCGCATCAGCGACGCGTCCGCGTCGCAAGGAGACGGGAGATAATATTAATATGAACAGAGAGTTTCGCAGGAGCAGCGCTGGAGGCGTGCCAATGGCACAAATCACCCCACGCGACCGCATCGCCGACGCATCCGCGTCCCATGGGAACTTTGGCCTCCCACGCGACCGCGTCACCCACGCGGCCGTGTGACCTGAAATCGGCATAAAAAGGGTGTATGGCAGAAAGTTGAGCTAGAGTTGGGCTGGACTCGTGCTGGAAGCCCAAGCCTCACCACGCGAACGCGTGCCTCACGCGTCCACGTCATATTGGAAATAAGGCCACTCACGCGATCGCATGCCCCACGCGACCGCGTCACCCAGGATTTTGGCAATACTAAGTTTTGAACAGAGAGTTGTGCGACCGTGAGGCTGCACTCGCGCCACCAGCACAAATCAAGTCACGCGATTGCATGCCCCACGCGTCCGCGTCGCTGGTGGACGAAATTGTGATTCGTACTCTTTGTACTTGTATGAAATTTAATTCGAGATAATAGCTCTTTACTATGTGTGGTCACAACTCCGTTCAACTAACCAGGAAGTATACTGGGTCATCCAAGTAATAAACCTTACGTGAGTAAGGGTCGATCCCACAGAGATTGTTGCTATGAAGCAAGCTATGGTTATCTTGTAAATATCAGTCAGGCAGATAATAATTGATTATGGAATTTCGAAAATAAATAATAAATAATAAACGTAAAATAAAGATAAAGTTACTCATGTAATTCCATGGTGGGAATTTCAGATAGGCTATGGAGATGCTGTGCTCCTCCTGAATCTCTGCTTTCCTACTGCTTTTATCCAATTTTATCACTCCCTTCTATGGCAAGCTGTATGTAGGGAATCACTATTGTCAGTGGCTACATCCCATCCTCTCAGTGAAAAAGACCATCAATTCTAGCTTATACCATGAAGATTCTGATTAAGGAATCCAAGAGATATGCGCCCGGTCTAGGGTAGAACGGAAGTGGTTGTCAATCACGCGCGTTCATAGGTGAGAATGCTGATGAGTGTCATGGATCATCACATTCATCAAGTTGAAGTGCAATGAATATCTTAGAATAGGAATAATTCGAATTGGATAGAAAATAATAGTAATTGCATTGAAGCTTGAGGTACAGCAGAGCTCCACACCCTTAATCATGGTGTGTAGAAACTCCACCGTTGAAAATACATAAGTGAAAGGTTTAGGCATGGCCGAATGGCCAGCCCCCCAAAACGTG
>NC_029780.3:60901866-60902218 GCF_000817695.3 Arachis duranensis | reverse complement strand
GCTTGGTGTGTGTTTGGGCTGAGCTTGATCTATCCACGAGCTGAGACTTCTTTTGGAGTTGAACGCCAAGTTGTAACGTGTTTTGGGCGTTCAACTCTGGGTCGTGACGTGTTTCTGGCGTTTTACTCCAGACAGCAACATGGAACTGGCATTGAGCGCCAGTTTACGTCGTCAATTCCTGAATAAAGTATGGACTATTATATATTGCTGGAAAGCTCTGGATGTCTACTTTTTAACGCCGTTGAGAGCGCACCATTTGAAGTTCTGTAAATCAAGAAAATTCATTTTGAGTGCAGGGAGGTCAGATTCCAACAGCATCAGCAGTCCTTTGTCAGCCTCCTATCAGAGTTTT
>NC_029780.3:60900469-60901282 GCF_000817695.3 Arachis duranensis | reverse complement strand
CATGACACAAGCACATGGTTAGGGACAGCTTGGTTTAGCCGCTTAGGCTTGGATTTTTTTTTTTTGGGCCCTCCTATCCATTGATGCTCAAAGCCTTGGATCCTTTTTACCCTTGCCTTTTGGTTTTAAGGGCTATTGGCTTTTTCTGCTTGCTATTTTTTTTCTTTCTATTTTTTTGCCATTTTTTTCGCAAGATTTTGTTTTTCACTGCTTTTTCTTGCTTCAAGAATCAATTTCATGATTTTTCAGATTATCAATAACATTTCTCTTTGTTCATCATTATTTCAAGAGCCAACAGTTTTAACATTCATAAACAACAAGATCAAAAATATGCACTGTTCAAGCATTCATTCAGAAAGCAAAAAGTATTGTCACCACATCAATATAATTAAACTAAATTCAAGGGTAAATTCGGAATTCATGTACTTCTTTGTTCTTTTGAATTAAAAACATTTTTCATTTAAGAGAGGTGAAGGATTAATAGAATTATTCATAACTTTAAGACATAGTTACTAAACACTAATGATCATGAAGTAGAGACACAAAACATAGATAAACATATAATATAAAAACTGAACAGCAGAAAAGTAAGAACAAGGAATGAATCCACCTTAGTGGCGTCTTCTTCTTGAAGGACCAACAATGTCATTAAGCTTTTCTATGTCCCTTCCTTGCCTTTGTTGCTCCTCCCTCATTGCTCTTTGATCTTCTCTTATTTCATGGAGAATGATAGAGTGCTCATGATGTTCCACCCTTAATTGTTCCACATTATAGCTCAAATCTTCTAGGGAAGTGTTGAGTTGTTCCCAATAG
>NC_029780.3:60899662-60900027 GCF_000817695.3 Arachis duranensis | reverse complement strand
TTTGAACCATTAAGATTCTGACTTGTTGCATGGGGTTGGTTAGGACTTCCCAACCTCTTCTTTGGATTTCATGTCGGATCTCCGGATACTCATTTTTCTTGAGTTTGAAAGGGACCTCAGGGATCACCTTCTTCTTTGCCACAACATCATAGAAGTGGTCTTGATGGCTTTTGGATATGAATCTTTCCATCTCCCATGACTCGGAGATGGAAGCTTTTGTCTTCCCTTTTCCTTTTCTAGAGGATTCTTCGGCCTTAGGTGCCATTGATAGTAATGGAAAAACGAAAAGATTATGCTTTGACCACACCAAACTTAAAATATTGCTCGCCCTCGAGCAAGAGAAGAAAGAAGAGAAGAAGAAGAAG
>NC_029780.3:60896944-60899434 GCF_000817695.3 Arachis duranensis | reverse complement strand
TGGGGAAGAGTGGATGGATGTGAGTGGTGAAGGGGGTAATTGGGAGGTTTGAGGTGATTGGTGAAGGGTTTTCGGAGAAGTGTGTTTATTGGAAAGAGAGAATGAATGTCGAGAAGAGGGGAGAATATGTTAGGTGGGGATCCTGTGGGGTCCACAGATCCTGAGATGATCCTGTGGGGTCCACAGATCCTAAGATGTCAAGGATTTACATCCCTGCACCAATTAGGCCTGTAAAATGCCTTTGCACACCATTCTGGCGTTTAAAAGCCGAAGTGATGCACACTCTGGGCGTTCAACGCCCATGTGTAGCATGTTTCTGGCGTTGAACGCCAGTTCCATGCTTGTTACTGGCGTTCAGCGCTAGCTTTCCTCAAGGCATATTCCTGGCGTTCAAACGCCAGGATGTTGCTTGTTTCTGGCGTTGAACGCCAGCCAGATGCACCTTACTGGCGTTTAAACGCCAGTAAGTCCTTCCTCCAAGGTGTGATTTTTCTTCTGCTATTTTTGATTCTGTTTTTAATTTTAGTATTTTTTTTCGTGACTCCACATGATCATGAACCTAATAAGACACAAAATAACAATAAAATAAAATTAAAATTAGATATATAAAAATTGGGTTGCCTCCTAACAAGCGCTTCTTTAGTGTCATTAGCTTGACAATGGGCTCTCATGGAGCCTCACAGATATTCAGAGCATGATGAGGGCCTCCCAACACCAAACTTAGAGTTTGAATGAGGGAGCTTTTGTTGACTCTGTACTGAGAGAAGCTTTTCATGCTTCCTCTCCATGGTTGCAGAGGAAGGTCCTTGAGCTTTAAACACAAGGTAGTCCACATTCAATTGAAGGACTAATTCTCCTCTGCTAACATCAATCACAGCTTCTGCTATGGCTAGGAAGGGTCTTCCAAGGATGATGCATTCATCTTCTTCCTTCCTAGCATCTAAGATTATGAAATCGGCAGGGATGTAAAGGCCTTCAACCTTTACTAACACGTCCTCTACTAATCCATAAGCTTGTCTTACTGACTTGTCTGCCAATTGAAGTGAGAATAAGGCAGGTTGTACCTCAATGATCCCCAGTTTCTCCATTACAGAGAGTTGCATAAGATTTATGCCTGACCCCAGGTCACACAGAGCCTTGTTAAAGGTCATGGTGCCTATGGTACAGGGTATTAAGAATTTACCAGGATCTTGTCTCTTTTGAGGTAGAGTTTTCTGAATCCATGTATCTAGTTCACTAATGAGCAAGGGGGATTCACCTTCCCAAGTCTCATTACCAAACAACTTGGCATTCAGCTTCATGATAGCTCCTAGATATTGAGCAACTTGCTCTCCAGTTACATCTTCATCCTCTTCTGAGGAGGAATAGTTTTCAGAGCTCATGAATGGCAGAAGGAAATTTAGTGGAATCTCTATGGTCTCTATATGAGCCTCAGATTCCTTTAGGTCCTCAATAGGGAACTCCTTCTTGCTTGAGAGACGTCTCAGGAGGTCTTCCTCACTAGGATTTTCGTCCTTCTCCTCCCTTGTGCATTTGGCCATATTGATTACTTTAATGGCCTTGCAATCTCCTTTTGGATTCTCTTCTGTATTGCTTGGAAGAATACTAGGAGGAGTTTCAATGACTTTCTTATTCAGCTGGCCCACTTGTGCCTCCAGATTTCGAATGGAGGACCTTGTTTCACTCAAGAAACTTAAAGTGGCTTTTGACAGATCAGAGACTATGTTTGCTAAATTAGAGGGGCTCTATTCAGAATTTTCTGTCTGTTGCTGAGAAGATGATGGAAAAGGCTTGTTATTACTGAGCCTATTTCTTCCACCATTGTTAAAGCCTTGTAGAGGCTTTTGTTGATCCTTCCATGAAAAATTTGGATGATTTCTTCATGATGAGTTATAGGTGTTTCCATAAGGTTCACCCATGTAATTAACCTCTGCCATTGTAGGGTTCTCAGGATCATAAGCTTCTTCAGAAGCTGCCTCTTTAATACTGTTTGATGCATTTTGCCATCCATTCAGACTTTGAGAGATCATGTTGACTTGCTGAGTCAACACTTTGTTCTGAGCCAATATGGCATTCAGAGTATCAATTTCAAGAACTCCTTTCCTCTAAGGTGTCCCACTATTCACGGAATTCCTCTCAGAAGTGTACATGAATTGGTTATTTGCAACCATGTTAATAAGTTCTTGAGCCTCTTCAGGCATTTTCTTTAGGTGAATAGATCCACCTGCAGAATGGTCCAATGACATCTTGGAAAATTCAGATAGACCATAATAGAATATATCTAATATGGTCCATTCTGAAAACATGTCAGAAGGACACTTTTTGGTCATCTACTTGTATCTTTCCCAAGCTTCATAGAGGGATTCACCATCTTTTTGCTTGAAGGTCTGAACATCTACTCTAAGCTTGCTCGGTTTTTGAGGAGGAAAGAATTTATCCAAGAAGGCCGTGACCAGCTTATCCCAGGAGTCCAGGCTATCTTTAGGTTGT
>NC_029780.3:60896133-60896850 GCF_000817695.3 Arachis duranensis | reverse complement strand
TGTAGACTTCAGGATCTACTCCATTTTTCTTAACAGTCTCACAAATCTGCAAGAACTCAATTAAAAGATGGAAGTCTATAAAACTTGCAGTTTTGTGGCATTAAAGCAACTAGTTGAGGCTTAAGCTCAAAATTGTTGGCTCCAATGGCAGGAATGGAGATGCTTCTTCCATCAAATTTGGACGTTGGTTTTGTGAAGTCCCCAAGCATTCTCCTTGCATTATTATTGTTGGGTTCGGCTGCCATCTCCTTCTCTTGTTCGAAAATTTCAGAAAGGTTACCTCTGGATTGTTGTAGTTTAGCTTCTCTTAGTTTCCTCTTCAGAGTCCTTTCAGGTTCTGGATCAGCTTCAACAAGAGTGTCTTTTTCCTTGTTCCTGCTCATATAGGGAAGAAGAGAACAAGAAAAGAAAAAGGAATCCTCTATGTCAAAGTATAAAGATTCCTTTATGTTAGTAGAAGAAAAGAAAAAAAAAAGGGCAGAGTAGTGAAGAAGAATGGGTAAGGATAGAGGTGGTGATCTGAGATGAAGAGAGATGAAGAGAAGTGTTAGTGAATAAATAAATAAATAGATAGAAGGAGAGATAGAGAATTTCGAGAAAAAGTGGTTAGTGATTTTCGAAAATTAAAGATAAGATATGATTAAAATTAAAATTTAAACAATTAAAAAGAATTTTTTTGAAAAAGAGGGAGGTATTTTCGAAAATTAGAGGGGAAAA
>NC_029780.3:60894567-60896018 GCF_000817695.3 Arachis duranensis | reverse complement strand
GTTGTTGCCTAAAGGGTTGATCAGATCCTCTTGGCTCCGTCCATCTTTGATTGCTTTGACCTTGATGCATATTCCTGTTATAGCTTCCTCTTCCTGCAACATAGTTGTAACCAGACTCATAGCTAAAGGGGTGAGAGTTCATAGTAGTAGAAGAAAATAAAAACAAAAACTAACAAAAAAGGAAAAATTTTTTTGAAAAAGATATAATTTTTGAAAAAGATTTTGAAAAGATAAGATTTTTTTAAAATTGAAAATTTGACTTGACTTATAAGAAACAACTAATTTTTAAAAATTTTTGACCAAGTCAACCCAAAATTTCGAAAATTTGGAGGGAAATAAGGAAAAGATATTTCTTTGATTTTTGAATTTATAATGAGGAGAGAGAAAAATTAAAAACGTCATTTTTGTGTTTTTCTCTTTTCTTTATGGATCAAAACAAAGAATGCATGCAAGAACACTATGAATGTCAAGATAAATACCTAGAACACTATGTAAATCATGATGAACATCAAGAACATAATTTTGAAATATTTTTTTGATGCAAAGAAATCATGCAAGACACCAAACTTAGAAATCTTTAATGCATGGACTCTAACAAACAAAAAATGCAAATGAAAAACAAGAAGACTTATCAAGAACAACTTGAAGATCATGAAGAACACCACGAATGCATGAATTTTCGAAAAATGCAAGAAAATTTTTTTAAAGCATGCAATTGACACCAAACTTAAAAGTTGACTCAAGACTTGAACAAGAAACACAAAATATTTTTGATTTTTATGATTTTATGATTTTTTTTGTATTTTTATTATTTTTCTCGAAAATATTCTTTAGAAAAACGAAAATAAAGAAAAAGTTTTTGAAAAAATTTTGAAAACTTTTTCGAAAAGAAAATAGAAAGAAAATTACCTAATCTGAGCAACAAGATGAACCATTAGTTGTCCAAGCTCGAACAATCCCCGGCAACGGCGCCAAAAACTTGGTGGACGAAATTGTGATTCATACTCTTTGTACTTGTATGAAATTTAATTCGAGATAATAGCTCTTTACTATGTGTGGTCACAACTCCGTTCAACTAACCAAGAAGTGTACTGGGTCATCCAAGTAATAAACCTTACGTGAGTAAGGGTCGATCCCACAGAGATTGTTGCTATGAAGCAAGCTATGGTTATCTTGTAAATATCAGTCAGGCAGATAATAATTGATTATGGAATTTCGAAAATAAATAATAAATAATAAACGTAAAATAAAGATAAAGTTACTCATGTAATTCCATGGTGGGAATTTCAGATAGGCTATGGAGATGCTGTGCTCCTCCTGAATCTCTGCTTTCCTATGAAGATTCTGATTAAGGAATCCAAGAGATATGTGCCCGGTCTAGGGTAGAACGGAAGTGGTTGTCAATCACGCGCGTTCATAGGTGAGAATGATGATGAGTGTCACAGATCATC
>NC_029780.3:60893844-60894451 GCF_000817695.3 Arachis duranensis | reverse complement strand
ATTGAAACTTGAGGTACAGCAGAGCTCCACACCCTTAATCTATGGTGTGTAGAAACTCCACCGTTGAAAATACATAAGTGAAAGGTTCAGGCATGGCCGAATGGCCAGCCCCCCAAAACGTGATCAATAGTCTCCTCAGATGAAGAATAAAATAAAACTGAGACCAAAGATGTCTAATATAATAGTAAATTATCCTATTTATACTAGACTAGCTACTAGGGTTTACATGAGTAAGTAATTGATGCATAAATTCACTTCCGGGGCCCGCTTGGTGTGTGTTTGGGCTGAGCTTGATCTATCCACGAGCTGAGGCTTCTTTTGGAGTTGAACGCCAAGTTGTAACGTGTTTTGGGCGTTCAACTCTGGGTCGTGACGTGTTTCTGGCGTTTTACTCTAGACAGCAACATGGAACTGGCGTTGAGTGCCAGTTTACGTCATCAATTCCCGAATAAAGTATGGATTGTTATATATTGCTGGAAAGCTCTGGATGTCTAATTTTTAACGCCATTGAGAGCGCACCATTTGAAGTTCTGTAGATCCAGAAAATCCATTTTGAGTGCAGGGAGGTCAGATTCCAACAGCATCAGCAGTCCTTTGTCAGCCTCCT
>NC_029780.3:60867166-60893805 GCF_000817695.3 Arachis duranensis | reverse complement strand
AGCACAAGCCCTGCCACGCGAACGCGTCACCCACGTGTCCGCGTCATATTGGAAATAAGGCCACTCACGCAATCGCATGCCCCACGCGGCTGCGTCACCCAGGATTTTGGCAATACTAAGTTTTGAACAGAGAGTTGTGCGACCGTGAGGCTGCACTCGCGCCACCAGCACAAATCAAGTCACGTGATCGCATGCCCCACGTGTCCACGTCGCCTAACGTTATTTGCGCATCACGCGACCGCGTCAGCCACGCGACCGCGTCACCAGCGTCGCACAACCTATCCAGATTAGTGCCAATTTTCTTATCTTCTCTTTTCTAATCCTAATTTCTTCCTTCTCTCTCCTTTCTCACTTTCTTTTTCTTCTTCTCATCCTTTTTCCCTCTCATTTTATTTTATTTTATTTGCATACTTTCATTCATTGCATATTTTTATTTTTTCTAAATTTATTCTTTTACCATTGGTGTTCAAATGTTCTTATTCAACTGTTATTTCTTTTCTGGTATTATCTTGGTGCTTATGACTTGTTTTATTCTGGTTAGGTAATATTATTTAAATCAATGCCAATCTTTTATACATGTATTACTTTTGTATTGATTTTTAATTTATATTATCTTTCCTTCCCCACTCTCTTCCCCATTGTTGCATATTCTGCACCACTGGTATGCCATGGCTTCTATTGTTTTCTTACATGTTGTAGCTACCATGTGAATGAGACCCTTTTCATCTGGCATTAACCCAACCATACTCCATCTTTTAATTTCTATCTTTATTTTTGGGTTACTTTTCTTCCCTTTTTCTTTCAGGATGGCCACCAAGAAGAGAACCGGAAGACGATCACATGGGAGAGACAAACAAGTCCATCAGCACAATCCTTGAAGAAAAGCATCAGTTGGAACAGCCCGTCCACCTGCACATCTCAGCATGCACCGAGGATGGTGCAATCTTTAAGTGTGGGGAGGTCGATACCGACTTCCATGGGTTAGTCACTTCATATTTTAGCACCAATGTTTAAATTTTCTTTTGTAGTTCATTATTGCATTTGCATGATTGATTGCATATTTGTTTTATTTTTTTGCATATTTTACCACTTGGTTGAAGTAATATTTTCTTTTTCAAGAAAATTTTTAGAGAATTTCACTAATTTGAATAAAATTTTTTGAAAAACTTGTTTCAAGAAATATTATTTTGGAACATAGTTTAAAGCTTGAACACACAAAACTAGTGAGATTTTGAGCCTATTTGATTGGTTTCATTTTATCAACCAATATTTTATTTTTGGTGTGTGTTTTTCTCTCTAAAAATGTGATCTTTGTCTTGCTTAATTCTATATTTCCATAATTTGATGTATGCATGCACTTATATGATTGAGGCTTTTGTTTCACTTAGCTTACATACCCATATGGCCTTAACCCTTCATTATCCCTTGCAAACCAATTTTGAGCCTATTTTACCCATTTATTCTTTATTTTAGCACATCATTAACTCTAAGCGAAAAACAATAATGTCCTTAATTTGAATCCTTGGTTAGCTTAAACTAGTGAGAATGCTTATGAATTAAGTGTGGGGAAGAGTGGGTTTGGAAACATCTGGTTTGAGAATTGAGTATGTTAGAATTTTATGAAAATGTGAAAAAAATATTTAGGACATGTTCATGCATTCAATAAATTAATCACATGCATTGAAACTAAAAAAAAAGAGCAAATAATAAAAAAGGGACAAAATGCCCCAAAGTGAGAATTCAAAAGTTGAAAGCAATGCATATGTACTGTACTTAAAAATAGAATGCATGAAAAACATGGTTAATGGATAGTTAGATGTGGTGTTTTGATTACATGGATTGTCTAAAGTTAGGTGGAAAGTTTAAGTTAATTAAGGATTCAGATTTTAGTCCACTTGGCCAAATACAATCCTACCTTGACCCTAACCCCATTACAACCCTTAAAAGACCTCTTGATTTGTGTATTGGTGCATTAAATTTTTGTTCAATTGAGTGGTTTTTATCAACTCTTTACCCACTTATTCATACTATTTGCATGTTTTACATTTTCCTTCCTGATTTTGTGCTATGATTGAAAACATGCTTCTTTGATCTTATATTTGCTTATTATTAATCCTCTCTTATTACCATTAGATGCCTTGATATGTGTGTTAAGTGATTTCAGATATTATCGGGCAGGAATGGCTCAGAGGATGGAAAGGAAGCATGCAAAAGTAGAAGGAATACAAGAAGTTGGAGAAATTGCTAAGCTGTCCAGCCTGACCTGTTTGCACTCAAACAGCTATAACTTTATAATTTGGAAAGCTAACGTCCGGGGCTTCGATTTATAATTTGCCATAGCTTCCCCGACGCCAGGTGACGCGAACGCGTGGGTCACGCGGACGCGTGACCTGGCAGGAACGCAACCCGCGCGGCCGTGTGAGCCATGCGGCCGCGTCACTTTTTCGTGACCTGTACGGACCAGAAATTGCTGGAAGTGACTTCTGGGCTGTTTTTGACCCAATTTTCAACCCAGAGAACACAGATTAGAGGCTATGAAGTGGGGGAATGCATCCATTCATAAGGAGGCTCTCATAATTCACTTTTCATGTTTTAGATGTAGTTTTTAGAGAGAGAGGTCCTCTCTCTCTCTTAGGATTAGGATTTAGGATTTCTCTTAGTTTTAGGAGTGACTCTCAATCCCAGGTTCTTTATTTTTATTTATCCCAATTTAATTTATGAACTCTTCCATGTTACAGATTACTCTTTTGAATTAATATTAGTTGAGGTATTTCAGTTATTATTGCTTTCTTTTATTTACATGATTATTGCTTCCCATCTGAAGGCATTTTTATTCTAGTAGTTTCAATTTTCTTTGCTTTTGGCTTTGGTTAAATAATTGGTGACTCTAGAGTTATCAAACTCAGTATTGATTGAAAATTGGATTTCTTCATTTCATTAATTCATATTCCAATAACTCTAGTCTTTCCTAAGGAAAGACTAGGATTTGAGGATTCGAATTAATTCATCCACTTAACTTACCTTCATAGTTAGAGGTTAACAAAGTGGGAGAAGAACCCAATTCTCTTCATAATTGATAAGGATAACTGGGATAGGACCTCCAGTCTTCATACCTTGCCAAAAGATTATTTTACAGTTATTGTTTTATTTTACTTGTCATATAATATATTCCCACCTTACTTCCATAACCCCAATTTTACCTTTTTCATAACCAATTATAAGAACATATCTCCCTGCAATTCCTTGAGAAGACGACCCGAGGTTTGAATAATCGGTTATCAATTTCAAAGGGGTTTGTTACTTGTGACAACCAAAACGTTTGTATGAAAGGACTTTTGAAGGTTTAGAAACTATACTTGCAACGAGGATTTATCTGCAAATTTCTAGACCACGCAAAAGTTCTCGCATCAGAGAGCTACCAAGGTCATGGCATGCCTGTAACCTAAGAAGGTACTATAGTTAGAAAGTAATAAAGATCTTAGGTCAAGGTGCACTCTTTTTCCTAAAAAGATTTTTTAATGAGGCGCCAGGCCAAGATCTACAAAATTGCCCGACTTAGAAGGGTAAGCACTCATATGTATATACTCCTGTTTATATTCCAATTTTCTATTTGAATAATGTTTTTCAGATTCCCTAAAAAGTTTCCTACTAAGATGCATTAATCTAAGCTCATAAAACGCAAAAAAGTCATCGTCCGATTACGAAGAACTCGGCAAGGTGAAAACCAAATTTATCATCTGATTACAAAGAGGTCGGCAAGGTGAAAACCAAATTCATCGTCCGATTACAAAGAAGTCGGCAAGGTGAAAAGCGATAGAAACAAGATTAATGCAAGAAGTTATAAAAAGGAATCCATAAAAAGCGACCTGACGAGGTCGGACTAAAAATGGATCACTAAAAATAACTTAAGAAGGCCCGACAGAGAAGTCGGACCAATGAAAAGATCGCTAAAAAGGGACCAAGACATCTCGCAAAGGCCACAGAAAGGCCAGGACTGCTTTGCTGAAAGGTACAATGTCTTGAAAAAAAAGACATTACTTAAAAAGCAAACGCACAAAGCAAAAACGGAGCTAAAAAGTCAGAAACAGACAGAAAAGGTTCCTCCTGGGAACACTACCTAAAATGTTGTTGGAATAGGACTAAAAAGCTCGGACAGTGATAGACAAACATGTCGGCACCCAAGAAGGCACAACCTAAAGGGATGAAAAACGACCTTAGCAAAAACAAATGAAAAGCCAGAAAGGTTGAATAACAACTTCAAGGCTCAAAAACGTGTGCTAAAAGGGACACAAGTCTACCCAAAAAAGCCACGATTCCAAGATAAAGCTAGCAAAATTGATTCGAAACTAAAAAAAGTTCTATGCAAAGAACACTAGAAAGTTGTCAGAAGCTACTAACACCAAACCGCAAGGATAACTCACCAAAAGCAAAGGGTTGATAAAAACTCAAAATGGGGATGATCCAAAAGAGGTCGGATAGAAAGGTACTAACTCTCTATAAAGATTCGCAAAGGTTGTAATAGCACGATCAAACAAATTAGAAAAAACATGTCCATCAAAATAAAACATTTAAAACTCAAAAGGCCACCTAAAGGGCAGCCTCAGAGTTTAAAAAGTGCTTTGTTTTTCCAAAATGAAGTTGCATAGAAGCAACTAAAGTGTCAAGAACCAACCAAATAAAAAGTACAAAATACTAAAGTTGAAAAGTCCACAAACCGGACTATACCAATATACAGAGATCATAAGTGGTTCAAAGTCTCCCCGGTAGCAGCATCCTGGGCAGAAGGAGGAGGAATGGTCTTCAAAGGGGTCGCATCCATAGTCCCATCCTCCCGGTTTAGAATTTGGACATCAGGATCAGACTCGGGGCGACCGACCTCAGCTGAAGGAGTGGAAGAAGTCGAGACGGCAGTAGCTTTGGTCGGTGATACAGGGGGAGGATCTTCATGTTCATCTTCTAGGGGAGGCACAATCTTGCCGTCCTCCACTACATTATCCAAACTAAAGAGAGCCAGGTCAAGCTCAGGGGCAAGAACTCGGACTTGAGCCTTCAAATTCTCATATGCATCAGTCACACAGCCCACAAGATGACTCTGCAGCTTGGCATAGTTGGCATGAGCAGGCTGGATCCTCTCCCTGGCCTCCAACAGCTCACCATAAGTGCGAGTATAACTCTCTTTATACGTTTTTGACGCCTCCTCAGCCAAATTCGCAGCAGCCTCAGTAGCAGTAGCCCGAGACTTCTCCCTTTCCACAACCAGTTCTAACTTTACCACTTTAACATCAAGCTCATCCTTCAAACCTTTGATCCTATTGAATTCGGACTTGGCATCATTCATAAAGGCTTTAGTCATATGGACCGAAGAATCCTGGACCGTACGGAACAAAGCCGCACCTATATGGGCCATCCGAACAGTGCTACTGGTGATGAAATCCAAGTGACGAAGGATGGACACATCATCCATTGGAAGTCGGCCATAGGGAGCAATTTGATTGTCAACAAACCCCACGGCGTCAAAATCCTGGGCATCTAAGTCGTAAGGACTAACAGTCTTTTGCTTTTTTGGAGGATGACCAGCAGTAAGAGAAGAGGTAGCACTAGAAGTTGGCTAAACTGGGTCAGAAGGAACCATCCGAACTTGAGAAGTCGGAATAACCTTCCTCGGACCAGAAGTATCTGAGGTCGGCTTCTTTAGAGGAACTTGAGAAGATCCTTCTCCAGAAGCCTTCGCCGAGATGTTTTGAG
The DNA here is from genome assembly GCF_000817695.3 of Arachis duranensis. Classification (NCBI taxonomy): domain Eukaryota; kingdom Viridiplantae; phylum Streptophyta; class Magnoliopsida; order Fabales; family Fabaceae; genus Arachis; species Arachis duranensis. The sequence goes on along the minus strand of NC_029780.3, from coordinate 60,888,060 downwards.
TAGCTGTTGCTTTCTTTTCCCTACGAAAGTGTTTCATGGAGTCCGTAGATTTCATCATCTCTGCAAAACAGAAACCAAGAAAACAAGTCACAAACAAAAAAAATCGAAACTTCAACTACAAAGTAAAACTATAGAAAAGAGGTCGGCCACTACCTAATTCAGCACGAAGGAGGGAAGGATCTCCTAGAAACTTCTTTGTATCTAAGTGAGGAGGCTCCCCCCAATTATCCTCTAACACACTCACAAAAGCCTGTTCAACCTCATCCAGGCTCTCCCAAGAGTACTTAGTCACTACTACATTTTCTTGCCAACATAAAGGGAAGACAGGCTCATTGTTCTCATCCAAGAAAAAAGGGTAAACACCTTCAACAGCTCGAATCTTAAAACAGTAATTCTTAAAGTCCCTAAAGGACTCATCATACACAGAAGAAACTTTCATCCCTTGAGTAGCTCAGAAAGAAATCCAAGAAGCTTTCTTCTGAGCTACCACAGGCTTTGTCATCATAAAGAGATGCAGAAAGAGATTTACGGTAGGACGGACACCCAATTCTTGACACAGCAGTTGGAAGATCTTTATGAAACCTCATGAGTTCGGATAGAGTTGAGAAGGGGCTACATTGCAAGACCACAACATCACGGTCTCGAAAGCCGTGAAAGGGATGGTGATATTCAACTAACTAAAAAAGTAGTCATAAGCATAGAAAAAGGGCCGTTCCCCCTGAGTCAAAGAAGGAAAAGTAACCCTCTCCTCAGGGTTAGGAGACACTAACTCATATGTCTTCTCTTCATCCTTATTACTACAAATTCTATGAAACCTCCTGTTCATACCCTGGGTCGAGTTACCCAACCCGAGATGATTGGCGATAAAAGCGACCGACCTCCTTAGGTCCGACTAGCCGACCTCTTCTCAAAGAGCTCGGCCAAATCGACAGGAGAGCCCAGTAAAGGGCCTAAATAGAGGAGCACGACCCAAATCCTAGGGCAACCCAAGCCTATAGACATAAAGGCGGTTCCATTGAAGATACGCTGACCTCAACTCGAAGATAAAGATAAGATAAGATAACTAACTTATCTTATCCAAAAGGTCACATCTCATCATTATAAATACGCTGGAGCACCCAGGTATAACTCATACTCTGATTCTATATAAAACCTGCTTAATACCCTTGCTAACTTAAGCATCGGAGTCCCTTGCAGGTACCCCCACCCTTCGGTGACAGAGGATCAAAAGCACCATCAGTCCAACAAGTCGGACGTACCAGCTCCGGCTGTCATCCACCTGCCGGACACACCAGCTACGACTAGTACGGAAGATCTCGTCTGAGATCGACCTCCAGTTTCAGGTAACCCTCGGAACATTGGCGCCGTTGCCGGGGACTTGGAAGTCATCCCATCACCATGGCGGACGACCATGACAACGACCATGATTTAGGTCTGGAAGATAGAACACCACACAAGAACGTGGATGTCATGCTGCAAGATACCCCGGAAACCAACAAGGAGAAAGACTCACCAAATTTGGGGGCAATAGAAGCGCTCCTAGATCGCCTAAAACAACTTGAAAAAGAAACCCAACAACAACGAGAAATTGGAAAAGATCTACAAAGAGAGGTGCGGCGACGTCGAGAATTAAAAGAAAAACTACAGCAATTGGAAGCCGATCTTAAACTAAAAGCCCCTCGAGCCAATCTCGAAGAAAATTCACGCAAAGAGCAAGACCCGTTCACCAGGGAAATCATGAAAACCAAAATTCTAAAAGACTTCAAACTCTCGGATATGACCCTGTATGATGGCACCAGGGACCCCAACCACCACCTCAACAACTTCAGAAGCAGAATGTACCTTACCGACGCCCCAGATGCTGTTCGCTGTAAAGCCTTTCCAACAACTCTCACAAAGACAACAATCCGATGGTTCGACAACCTACCCCCAAAGTCCATCTCAAGCTTTGATGACCTAGCTAAAAAATTCCTAGCCAGATTCTCCATTCAGAAAGATAAGGCCAAGCACGCCCCAGCTTACTAGGGATCAAACAAGGAGATCGGGAGAGCCTCCGCAACTACATGGAGAGATTCAACAAAACGTGCATGGACATACAAAGTTTACCAACAGAGGCCGCTATCATAGGACTCATCAACGGCCTACGAGAGGGACCTTTTAGCCAGTCTATATCAAAAAGGTACCCGACCTCCTTAGACGAAGTACAGGAACGAACAGAAAAATATATCAACATGGAAGAAAATGCTCAGTTAGGAGAGACCTCAAAATCGGGGGCCTCCTACCGAGACAAAGACAAGGAATCCAAGAGAAAAGAAGATCAACAAGGGGAGAAAATAAAAAAATACCATAATTACACTCTTCTCAGGGCATCCCTGGTCGAGATATACAAAGAAGTCTGCCATACAGAAAAAATCCCCCCAGCACGGCCACTCAAAGGCAAAAGGGGAGGAGGAAACTGGAAGGAATATTGTGAATTCCATCGAGTCTGAGGATACTCCACAAACGAATGCTTCGACTTAAAAAATATCATGGAAAAATTGGTGAGAGAAGGAAAATTAGATCAATTTCTGGCCACCCGAGATGATGATCAAAGAAAGAGACGAAGGGATGAAGATACCGAACGAACCGAACGATCACCTCGGACACCAGAGAGACATGTCCACATGATACATGGCGGATTCGCAGGAGGTGGGATCTCCAAATCTTCTCGCAAAAGATATCTCAAAGAAGTATATCATGTCGAGGAAAAAGAGGAAGAACTCAATATCCCGACAATAACATTCACTAAAGAGAACGCCTCCGGCATCATCTCAGGACACGACGATCCCATGGTCATCACCATCATATTGGTAAACGCCAATCTACACCGCACCTTAATAGACCAAGGGAGTTCCGCCGACATCTTATTCAAAATAGCCTTTGATAAACTCGGCTTAGAAGAAAAAGAACTTAAAGCATATCCAAACAGTCTGTTCAGACTAGGAGATACCCCGGTTCAACCACTGGGATACATACCACTATATACAACCTTCGGAAAAGGGAACCAATCCAGGACCCTCAAAATAGATTACATCGTGGTCGATGTAAGTTCAGCTTACAATGCTCTCATAGGTCAGACAACACTCAACCAACTTGGCGCAATAGTCTCGACTCCATATCTATGTATGAAATTCCCCACTACGAAAGGAATAGCCACGATAACGAAAGCCTAAACCTCAGAGGCGGAGGAGAAGAGTTCCACACAATCGAGCTGGGCGGAGTCCAACGACGAGAAGAGCTTCGTCCACAACTAGAAGGTGAGATAGAGAAGATTCAGATCGGGGATACTTCGAAAAAAACAACTAATATCGGCACAATCCTAAGAGAATATTCAAAAGAATTACTAATACAATTCTTACGAGATAATGTTGATCTTTTCGCGTGGAAAGCTGCAGACATGCCAGGAATAGACCCTAAGCTAATGAGTCATAAGTTGGCGGTCTACCCAGGATCTTGGCCGGTATAGCAGAGACGAAGAAAACTTGGGCCAGAGCGATCCCAGGCTGTGGAAGAACAAGTACAAGCACTACTGGAAGCAGGATTCATAAGAGAAGTCAAATACCCACTATGGCTAGCCAATGTCGTCTTGGTGAAAAAATCAAATGGGAAGTGGTGAATGTGCACCGATTACACCGATCTCAACAAAACTTGTCCAAAAGATCCATACCCACTCCCAAGTATTGACGCTCTGGTAGATGCTTCCTCCGGATATAGATATCTCTCGTTTATGGACGCATACTCGGGGTACAACCAAATCCCCATGTATCCACCAAATCAAGAAAAGACCTCGTTCTTAACACCGAAAGCAAACTACTGCTACATTGTGATGCCTTTCGGTCTCAAGAACGCAGGAGCTACTTATCAAAGGCTAATGAATAAAGTCTTCTCGGATCACATCGGAAAGGTCATGGAAGTCTACGTGGAAGACATGCTAATAAAAACACAAAGCGAAGAGACATTATTGTCCGACCTGGCCCAAGTGTTTGAAACCATAAGAAAGCATGACATGCGACTCAATCCCGCGAAATGCACTTTTGCAGTAGAAGCGGGCAAATTCTTAGGTTTCATGCTCACACAAAGAGGAATTGAAGCAAATCCAGACAAATGTCATGCCATACTCAACATGAAGAGCCCAACCTGTGTCAAAGAAGTACAGCAACTCAATGGGAGATTGGCCGCCCTATCTCGATTCTTAGCAGGAGCTGCGATAATATCTCTCCCCTTCTATGCTACTTTAAGAAAGGGAAAACAGTTCGAATGGACAACAGAATGTGAGCATGCCTTCCAAGACTTTAAGAAGTTCTTAGGACGGCCACGTATCCTATCTCGACCACGAGAAGGAGAACCACTGATATTATATCTCGTAGTAGGAAGCCGGGCAATAGCCTTAGCACTAGTTAGAGAAGACGAGAATGGACAACAACCCGTCTACTTCATTAGCAAAGCACTACAGGGATCCGAGCTGAACTACCAGAAAATATAAAAATTCACCTATACTCTCATTTTAACATCTCGACGACTCCGCCCTTACTTCCAGGCTCACACCATTAAGGTTCGAACTAACTAGCCCTTAAAAGGAATATTACAAAAAACAGATTTAGCAGGCAGAATTCTACAATGGGCAGTCGAGCTGTCAAAGTTTGACCTCTAATATGAAGCTCGGACGGCCATCAAATTACAGTATCTGGCCGACTTTATCGCAGAATTCACAGATGCCCTGGAAACCCTCACAGAATGGAATCTCTATGTGGACGGTTCTTCAAATAAAACTGGAAGTGGCGCAGGCGTAATAATAGAAAGCAACCAAGGAACCCAAGTTGAGCTCTCCCTCAAGTTCGGGTTCCCGGCCTCAAATAACCAGGCGGAATATGAAGCATTGTTAGCTGGTTTAAAGCTGGCTAAAGAGGTGGGAGCTCAAAAACTCAACATTTACAGTGATTCACAAGTGGTCACATAGCAAATAACAGGGAGCTACCAAGCCAAAGATCCCACCATGAAAAAGTATTTGGATAAGACCAAGGAACAGCTCAGACAAATCGGGGAATATAAGATCTGCCACACACCCCACGAACAAAATGCCCGAGCTGATGCACTCTCGAAACTAGCCAGCAGCAAACCAGGGGGCAACAATAGAAGCCTCATCCAGGAAATGTTACAGAACCAATCAATCTTGGAAGAGGAAAAAGTCCTAGCCATAGTAAACCAGGACCAAGGATGGATGACCCCTATAATTAACTACCTCAAAACAGGAACACTCCCCGCAGAAGAAAAGGAGGCAAAGAGGCTAAAAAGGGAGGCACAGTACTACACTATCATAAACAACATCCTTTACAAAAGAGGAATCTCAGTACCATTATTAAAATGCGTGCCGACCTCCCACACAAAGGAAGTGTTAGAAGAAGTACACGGCGGCCTTTGTGGCAATCATCTCGGAGCACAGGCCCTCACCGAAAAAGTACTCCAGGTAGGGTTCTATTGGCCAACATTACAGAAAGAAGCCACAGAATTTATAAGACATGTCCACCATGTCAGAAACATGCTAACTTTCACATCACCCCGCCAGAAGAGCTCATCAGCGTGACTTCGCCTTGGCCGTTTGCAAAATGGGGACTCAATCTTCTCGGCCCCTTTCCCCAGAGATCAGGACAAGTTAAATTTCTCATAGTAGGGGTAGATTACTTTACAAAGTTGATCGAGGCAGAACCCCTAGCCAACGCCAACGCCCAAAGAAGCTGGAAATTCCTATATAGAAACATTGTCACAAGGTTCGGAGTTCCATATTCAATAACCACAGACAATGGCACTCAATTCACAGATGCAGGCTTCAGAAAACTAGTAGCCGACTTGAATATAAAGCACCAGTACACCTCTGTCGAACATCCACAGGCCAATGGACAGGCCGAAGCTGCCAACAAAGTCATATTGGCCGGGTTAAAACGGAGATTACAAGATGCAAAGGGAGCCTGGGCAGAAGAGCTTCCACAGGTCCTATGGGCATATCGAACGACGCCAGATTCCACCACAAAGGAATCCCCCTTCTGGTTAGCATACGGAATAGAGGCAATGATTCCAGTAGAGATTGAGGAAAGATCGCCTAGAGTAGTTCATTACAATGAGGGAGCAAACTCCCAACTTCAGAGGGAAGAGCTCGACCTACTACCTGAAATCCAAGAAAGAGCTCGGATCAGTGAGGAAGCTCTAAAGTGCCGAATGGCTTCCAGATATAATCAAAGGGTAGTATCGAGAAGTTTTGCAGAGAATGATCTTATCCTAATCCGAAATGATATTGGAACAACTTGACCAGGAGAAGGAAAGCTGGCAGCAAACTGGAAAGGACACTACCGAGTTATAGAAGTACTTGGCAAGGGCTACTACAGACTGTCCGAACTCGATGGACAAGAGCTTCCCAGATCATAGCACGTCTGCAACCTAAGAAGGTACTAGAGTTAGAAAAGGTAAAGGATCTAATTATTGGATGCACTCTTTTTCCTGAAAAGGTTTTTTAATGAGGCACTAGGTTGAGACCTAGACAATATCCGACTTAAAAGGATGAAAAAATTCCCACATGTATATATCCTGAAAAGGATGAAAAAATTCCCACATGTATATATTCACAAAGAATCCAAGACGCATTAATCTGAAGTATTCATCGTCCGATTATAAAGCAACAGATCGGCAGAAAGTGAAAAACAATTTCACTGCACGATCACGATAAAGATAACCGTCCGATAAAGGTGAAAATACGATTCACCCAAAAGACGATCTAAAGATGCCAACCACTTTCTACAAATCGGCAAAGATGAACACAAAATAATGTAAGAAGTTATTGAAAGCAATCCAAAAAAGAACCTGACGAGGTCTTATGGATAGCTAAAATAATAACTTAAAGACTGGCCGACGTTCAGAAGTCGGACCAAGTCAACCTAAGTTATAAGTAAACCCTGGAAAGAGGTCTGGCCAACCCTATTAAAGAGGATTACTTTAACTTAGAAAGAGATCGACCTAACGAAGTTGGTTTCCTAGAAAACAAAGTTATAAAAGTAATCCCTGAAAGAGACCTGACAAAGGTCCAAGAAAGAGGATTACAAAAATAACTTAGAAAGAGATCGACCTAACGAAGTCGGTTTCCTACAAAACAAAGTTATAAAAATAATCCCTGAAAGAGACCTGACAAAGGTCCAAGAAAGAGGATTACAAAAATAACTTAGAAAGAGATCGACCTAACGAAGTCGGTTTCCTACAAAACAAAGTTATAAAAGTAATCCCTGAAAGAGACTTGACAAAAGTCCAAGAAAGAGGATTACAAAAATAACTTAGAAAGAGATCGACCTAACGAAGTCAATCTCCTACAAAACAAGTTATAAAAGTAATCCTCAAAAGAAACCTGATAAAGGTCCAAGAAAGGGGATTACAAAAATAACTTAGAAGGGGACCAACGCAAAGGAATCGGTTACAAAGTGCCGAAAATACATACAAAAGCGAGAAAATCGAGAAACAAGTTGGACCCACACAGACACAACCTCAAAGGATCCAAGCTATAAACAATACGTACAAAGCAATCCAAAGAGGTCGAGCTGCAAGGTTCCAACATTCTCAGAAAATAGAAGAGATAACAAGTCAAAAACCTTGATATAATCTACAAAGTTATAAAGCCCCAGAGGCCATCAAAACCTACCTTAAAAGGATAGCAAGCTACTCTTTGTTTTTCAAAATAAAAGTTGCTAAAACAAGCAACTAAAAAACGTCAGCAAATAAACAAAAAGTTTTAAGAGCCCACAAGCCGGGCCAACTACATAAATATCCAGAAAGAGATCACAAGCATCAGGAGCCTTCTTGGCAGCATCAGGACAAGGAGAAGGAGGACGAGTCTGAATAGGCACAGCGTCTATAGTTCCATCCTCCCGGTTCAGAACCTAGCAATCCGAATCAGGTGCAACCGGAGGAGCAGAAGAGGTCGACACTTTGGCAGAGGACACAGGGGGAGGATCAGCATCATCATTACCCTCGTCATCAGGAACAATCTTGCCATCCCTGACAACGTTGTCCAGGCTGAAAGGGGTGAGATCGGCCTCGGGAGCAATGACCCGAACTTGCTCCTTCAAGTTCTCGTAAGCAGCAGTCACGCTGCCAACGAGATGACCTTGGAGCTCAGAATAATCTTCCCGGGCATTGTCCAACTCCCCCCTCAGGCGCATCACCTCCCGATAAGACGTAACGTAACTCTCCTTATGCATCATGGCTGTGTCCTCGGCCAACCTCAAAGAAGCTGCCAGTGAAAGGGAACTCGCCTTCTCATTCTCTAGATCCTTCTCCAACTTGGTCACCTTTACTTCAAGTTCCTCCTTCAGCTCCCTTATTCGGTCAAACTCCTGCTTTGCCTCCTCCATAAATGTTTTGGTGGCATGGAGAGGAAGATTCTGAGCAGTCCGGTGTTCTGAGGGTTACCTGAAACTGGAGGTCGATCTCGGATGAGATCTTCTGTGCTGGTCGGTGCTAACGTGTTCGGCTGGTGGGAGACGGCCGGAGCTGTTGTGTCCGACTTGTTGGACTTGGTGGTGGTGCTTATTCCTTTGTCCCCGGAGGGTGGGGGGTACCTACAAGGGACTCCGATGCTTAAGTTAGCAAGGGTATTAAGCAGGTATTGAGTAGAATCAGAGTATGAGTTATACTTGGGTGCTCTAGTGTATTTATAATGGTGAGAAGTGACCTTTCTAGACAAGATAAGTTAGTTATCTTATCTTCTCTTATCTTTTGGGTGAGGTCAGCTTATCTTCAACGGAACCGCCTTTATCTCTGTAGGTTGGGATTGCCTCTGGATTTGGGTCGTGTTCCTCTATCTGTACCCTTTATTGGGCTTTCCTGTCGATTTGGCCGAGCTCTTTGAGAAGAGGTCAGATAGTCTGACCTGAAGAGGTCGGTCGCCTTGTCGCTAAACATCCCGGGTCGGTCAGCTCGACCCAGGGTATGAACAGTGCCCCTGCTTGAGCTCGGTTCTTCCTTTGGAGGTCGAGTCTTTGACTTTGGTCCTTCTTAAGTGAAGTCGAACTCAAGCATTTTGTCGATTCCTTTTCTTTGTAGAGTCTTTTTTGAATGTAGAATGTTTTTCTCTAAAAGTGCGCGCTTTTGTATTAGCGCTTTTTTGGGAACGCAAGCGGTTTTAACATCCGCATTTAATTGGCATTTAATTGCCCTATTCTCTTTTGGCTTTTATTTTGAATCCCTCAATAAAAAAAACGGTTTCTCTTCTTTACTTCTTCTCCGTAACTCCTCCCTTTACTCTCTCGTTTTTCTGTTTCTCTCATCTGCTCTCTGTCTTTCGCTTGCTCCTCTACTTTCTTGTGTTTGTGGCGTCGCTTGACATTCTTCTGGGCAGCCTTTATCTCTACGCTTCCACTCTTCCTCGAAGCTTCTTTAGTCTCCAGGTTAGTCCCATTTCGTATTTTGTTTTTAGCTTTTGGGATGAAGTTTTCCCTTTGATCTTCTTTTTGGAGAAAGTTTGGATTTTTCTGTTTTTATCGTGCTTGACTTTGTTTGCATGCTCTGGAATTTTTTGGTGTGAACCTTTTTCTTGTTGCTTGAATATTTTTCTTCTGCATGTTGCCACCGTTTCTGTTTGTGCCTTGGCTGATGATTTTGAAAAGTTTGTGCCTTTGCTGTTTTTCGTTTGGTCTTTTTGGTTTCCTGATAAACTGTAGCAGTAGTGTTGGTAAACTGTAGGAGCAATGCTTTTCTTGATAAACTGTAGAAGGGTGGACCTTTTGCGTTCTTTGCTTCCCTTGCTTTCCTTTCTGGATTTTATTTTGATGTGTGCCGAGATGTAGACTGTAGAAATGTTTTTGAAGACCCTTCTTATTTACTGCCTCCAAGGGATGCTCCAAGACTTCTTCTCATGAGTCTTGGGGTTTTTCCCTTTTTGGTATATCCTTCCGTCGAGATGTTTTAACCCATGTCCGAGATGTTTTTAAGTAATCCACTTTTCTTTTGTAGGATTTAGTTGGCCTCATGTCTTTTCGAAATAACGTTGTAGAGATGCCTTCCCAGGTTCCTGCGGGTATGGCCGATTGGGTGGACTCCATGGTTCTCCTGTGTGTCTCGCTGGCTGATTCTGAGTTTTGTGCTTAGCTTAGGTAGTTTCATAGTGTCTGTAGCAATTCTGGTGATGAGAAGAACTATGAACTTGTCCCTCCTTCTTCTGACGAGAGAGTCTATTTTTCAACTCGGGTTGTTGATGGTCGCCCTTTCTTTTATGCTTACGACTTTTTCTTCGGTTAGCTGGGTATCACCCTTCCTTTTACTCAATTTGAAATTGACCTGTTATGGTCTTGTAATGTTGCCCCTTCTCAACTTCACCCCAACTCCTGGGGTTTTATAAAAATTTTCCAATTGTTGTGTAATGGCTTTGGTATTCCTGCTTTCCAATCTCTCTTCTTCTACTTGTTTGTCTTGACTAAGCCTGGAGTGGTGAAAAAGAAAGCAGCTTGGGTCTCCTTTCGTTCCACCCATGGAAAGAAGGTTTTTTCCATGTTTGACGAGTCATTTTGTGATTTTAAAAACTACTTTTTCAAGGTCCGAGCTGTTAAAGGAACTCGGCCCTTTTTTCTGGACGAAAATGATGAGCCCGCCTTTCCTCTGGAATGGCAAAAAGATGTGAGGGTCTCCAGGTATTCTTGGGACATGTTGGACGAGGCTGAGCAAGCCTTTGTGACTGTTTTGGAAGAACGCTGGGGTCAACCTCCCCATCTTGATACAAAGAAATTTCTAACCAATCCTTCTCTTCTTCAAACTGAACTGGGTATCTTGTGTTTTCTTTGTTGTTTGTTTATGTTACTTGTAGCTGTATTTCCGACTTGTTCGATTTGTAGCTTGACTCCTATTTTATTTGCAGAGGCAATGAAGAATAATGAATCTATGAAAGCTTTTAAGAGGGCACAGAAGGCGACTGTTGCCAGGAATATTGCCGCCAAGGCGGCTGGGGAGGGGTCCTCTCAAGTGCGCGAGAAGCTATCAGTGCCGAGTTCCCCCATGGTGAAGAAAGTGATTCCGACACCTCGGGTCCGCTTGGTGGATCCTCACCCTACTTCTGCCGTTCTATCTACTGCCCCTCCAAGTAAGAAGCAAAAGACGGTTGAGCCTTTCGACCTTAATGCCCCTGACTTCAATGCCATCGAGTTCATAGATCAACAAATTGGGCCCTATGGTACCCTCTCGATGGACGATGTGTCCATCCTCCACCATTTGGATTTTATGGCCCGGAATCACGTGCAGATGGAGTTTATGGCGGCCGCTATACACCAGACTGCTCAAAGTCTCCCTCTTCATGCCACCAAGGCATTTATGGAGGAGGCAAAGCAAGAGTTTGACCGGATGAAGGGGCTGAAGGAGGAGCTCGAATTAAAGGTGAACAAGTTAGAAAAGGATCTAGAGAATGAGAAGGCGAGTTCCCTTTCATTGGTGGCTTCTTTGCGGTTGGCCGAGGACACAGCCCTGATGCATAAAGATAGTTATGTTACAACTTATCGGGAGGTGATGCGTCTGAGGGGGGAGTTGGACAGTGCTCGGGAGGATTATTCTAAGCTCCAAGGTCATCTTATCAGCATCGTGACTGCTGCTTATGAGAACTTGAAGGAGCAAGTTCGGGTCATTGCTCCCGAGGCCGATCTCACCCTTTTCAGTTTAGACAATGTTGTCAGAGATGGCAAGCTTGTCCCTGATGACGAGGGTGATGATGATGCTGATCCTCCTCCTGTGTCCTCTGCCAAAGTGTCGACCTCTTCTGTTCCTCCAGTTGCACCTGATTCGGATTGCCAAGTTCTGAACCGGGAGGATGGAACTATAGATGCCGTGCCTATTCAAACTCGTCCGCCTTCTCCTTGTCCTGATGATGCCACGAAAGTTCCTGAAGCTTGTTGATCTGTAGCTGGCCCGGCTTGTGGGCTTTTGAAACTTTTTTATTCAATTGCTGACTCTTCTTAGTTGCTTTATCTAGCAAATTTTATATTTTGAACAATAGCTTACGGTCTTTTGATAGTAGGTTTTGGTGGCCTTTCACGGCCTTTTAAAAAAAAGTAGTCTTTGACTTGGCATCTTCTTGCTGATGTTTGAAATCTTGAAGCTTGACCTCCTCGGATTGTTTTATTTTATCGTTTATAGCTTTGATCCTTTGAGGTTGTGACTCAGGGGTCCAACTTGTTTCTTGATGGGTCTTTTCCGCTGGTCCCTCTTTTAGTTATTTCTGTAATCCTCTTTTTTAGACCTTTGTTAGGTCTCTTTTCAGGGATTACTTTGATAACTTTGAAGTGGTAGGAGTCCGACTTGGTTTACGTCGGTCTCCTTTAAGTTATTTTTTGTAGTCCTCTTTCTTGGATCTTTGTCAGATCTCTTTTAGGGACTACTTCGCATAACTTTTAGTGGTAAGAGTCCGACTTGGCTATGTCGGTCTCCTTTAAGTTATTTTTGTAGTCCTCTTTCTTGGATCTTTGTCAGATCTCTTTCAGGGACTACTTGTATAACTTTTTAGTGATATGAGTCCGACTTGGTAGTACACAGCGGGATATCAACACCTTTACTAAAAGGCGTACCAACTTCCAACACAAAGGAAGTCTTGGAGGAAGTACACAGCGGCATTTGTGGTAATCATCTCGGAGCGTAAGCTCTCACCAAAAAGATACTCCGGGCGGGATTCTATTGGCCAACTCTACAAAAGGAGGCTACAGAATTTGTAAGGACATGTCCACCATGCCAGAAGCATGCCAACTTTCACATTGCCCCACCAGAAGAGCTCATCAGCGTGACCTCACCCTGGCCATTTGCGAAATGGGGACTCGACCTTCTTGGACCCTTCGCACAGGGATCAGGACAAGTAAAATTCCTCATAGTAGGAGTAGACTATTTCACAAAATGGATCGAGGCAGAACCCCTGGCCAATGCCACCGCTCAAAGAAGTCGAAACTTCCTATATAGGAACATTATTACGAGGTTCGGGGTACCATACTCCATCACCACGGACAACGGTACCCAATTTACAGAGGCAGGCTTCAGAAAACTGGTGGCCGACTTGAACATAAAACACCAGTTCCCCTCTGTCGAACATCCCCAAGCCAATGGACAAGCCGAAGCGGCCAACAAAGTCATATTGGCCGGATTAAAGCGGAGGCTACAAGAAGCAAAAGGAGCCTGGGCCGAGGAACTCCCACAAGTCCTATGGGCGTATCGAACAACCCCCCATTCTACTACAAACGAATCACCATTCTGACTGGCATACGGAGCGGAGTCAATGATTCCAATAGAAATCGAAGAAGGATCTCCCCGAGTAGTCCACTACAATGAACGAGGAAACTCCCAACCTCAGAGAGAAGAGCTCGACTTGTTACCCGAAATCCAAGAAAGAGCTCGGATCAGGGAAGAAGCTCTAAAACGACGAATGGCTTCCGGATATAATCTAAAGGTAGTGCCGAGAAGCTTCACAGAGAATGATCTCATTCTAATCAAAAATGACATTGGAACAGCTTGACCCGGAGAAGGAAAGCTGGCAGCAAACTGGAAAGGACCCTACCGAGTCATTGAAGTACTGGGGAAGGGCTACTACAGACTGTCCGAGCTTGATGGATGAGAGCTTCATCGATCATGGCACGCCTGCAACCTAAGAAGGTACTACAGTTAGAAAAGGTAAAGGATCTCACTAAATGGATGCGCTCTTTTTCCTGAAAAGGTTTTTTAATGAGGCACCATGTAGAGACCTAGATCATACCCGACTTAAAGGGACAAGGAAAATCCCACATGTCTATATTTGCATTTTTTCTTTGAATAAAGTTTACTTAGATATTCTACAAGATTCCAAGACGCATTAATCTGAAGTATTCATCGTCCGATTATAAAGCAACAGGTCGGCAGAAAGTGAAAAACAAATTCACTACGTGACCACGATAAAGACAATCGTCCGATAAAGGCGAAAATGCGATTCACCCAAAGGACGATCTAAAGACGCCAACCATTTTCTACAAATCGGCAAAGATGAACACAGAATAATGTAAGAAGTTATCGAAAGCAACCCAAAAAAAGAACCTGACGAGGTCTTACGGATAGCTAATATAATAACTTAAAAGACTGGCCGACGTTCAGAAGTCGGACCAAGTCAACCCAAGTTACAAGTAAACCCTGGAAAGAGGTCTGGCCAACCCTATTAAAGAGGATTACTTTAACTTAGAAGGGCCTGACATAACAAAGTCAGTCCCAAACTAAAAAGTTATACAAGTAGTCCCTGAAAAAGATCTGATAAAGATCCAAGAAAGAGGACTACGAAAAATAACTTAAAGGAGACCGACATAACCAAGTCGGACTCCTATCACTAAAAAGTTATACAAGTAGTCCCTGAAAGAGATCTGACAAAGATCCAAGAAAGAGGACTACGAAAAATAACTTAAAGGAGACCGATATAACCAAGTCGGACTCCTATCAATAAAAAGTTATACAAGTAGTTCCTGGAAGAGATCTGACAAAGATCCAAGAAAGAGGACTACGAAAAATAACTTAAAGGAGACCGACATAACCAAATCGGACTCCTGCCACTAAAAAGTTATTAAAGTAATCCCTGGAAGAGACCTGACAAAGGTCCAAAAAAGAGGATTATAGAAATAACTTAAAAGGGGACCAGTGCAAAAGAACCACCAAGAAACAAGTTGGACCCATAAGTCACAAACCTCAAAGGATCCAAGCTACAAATAACAAAACAAAGCAATCTGAAGAGGCCGAGATACAAGATTTCAAACATCAGTAGAAAACTGAAAAAATACCAAGTCAAAAAACTACCTCTGTTACTCTGCAAAAGTTATAAGGCCCGGAAGGCCACCAAAACCAACCGTGAAGGGAAAGCGAGCTACCTTTTGTTTTTCAAAATAAAAAGTTGCTAAACAAGCAACTAGGAAATGTCAATGAAAAGTTTTAAAAGCCCACAAGCCGGGCCAACTACACATCCAGAAAGAGATCAGCAAACGTTAGGAGCCTTCTTGGCAGCGTCAGGACAAGGGAAAGGAGGACGAGTCTGAAGGGGCACGGCATCTACGGTTCCATCATCCTGATTTAGAATCTGGCAATCCGGATCAGATGTAACGGGAGGAACAGAGGAGGCCGACACCTTATGAGAAGGCGCTAAGGGAGGATCAGCCTCATCATCATCCTGGTCATCAGGGACAATCTTACCATCCCTCACGATATTGTCCAGGCTGATGAGAGTCAAGTCGGCATCAGGAGCAACAACCCGAAACTGCTCCATTAGGTTCTCGGAGGCAGCAGTTACGCTACCCACAAGGTGACCCTGAAGCTCACCATAATTAACCCGAGCAGTTTCCAAATCCTCCCGAAGATGCATCAATTCCCTATAAGCTGAGACATAACTATCCTTATGTTTCAATGCCATGTCCTCGGCCAGCTTCAAAGATGCAGCCAAGGCAATAGAACTGGCCTTCTCACCCTCCAACTCCTTCTCCACCTTTGCCAACTTCACCTCCAACTCCTCCTTCAGACCTTTGATCTGATCAAATTCCGATTTGGCCTCTTCCATGAAGGATTTTGTGGCATGAATCGGAATCCCCTGAACTGTACGGAATATAGCCGCACCCATATGAGCCATCTTCACACTACTTTTGGTGATAAAATCCAAATGCTGAAGAAGAGAAACATCGTCCATAGAAAGCCCACCATAGGGGGCAATTTGCTGGTCAACAAATTCGATAGCATCAAAATCTGGGGCATCCAGGTTGAAGGGCTCGGATGTTTTTTGCTTCTTATTAGGAGGGGCACCAGGAGTTGCAGCAGAAGATTGTGGAGGATCGACCAGACGAACCCGAGGAATAGGAATTGCTTTCCTCGGCCCGGGAGAACTCGGAATAGGAGGTTTAACTGGAGCTTGGGAAGATCCCTCGCCGACTACTTTGGCCGAAATGTTTAAAGCAGCAGTTGCCTTCTTCGCCTTTTTGAAGGCCTTCATAGAATCATTATTCTTCGACATCTCTGAAAAAACACAAAATTAACCACAAAAGACAAGTTACAACATAGGAGAAGAAAAGCTCGGAAGCAAGTATAAAATCACAGAGGTAAGTCGGGCCAATAGACAAACAAAATACCCAAAATAGGCCGAACCAATGACGGATCATTCAGAAATCTCTTCGTATCCAGATGGGGAGGCTTCCCCCACAAATCCTCAAGAACGACAACAAAAGCACGCTCGACATCATCAAGCATCTCCCAAGTATAGCGATATACTCTTACATCCTTCTGCCACTCTAGAGGGAAAGAAGGCTCGTCATTTTCATCAAGAAAAAAGGGGCGGGCCCTCTCAACAGCTCGAACTTTAAAGAAATAATTCTTGAAGTCCTTAAAGGACTCATCATACATCGCAAACACTTTATGGCCCTGGGCGGACCGGAAAGAAACCCAAGAAGCTTTCTTTTTTGAAGAGCCGCCAGGCTTGGCAGAAACAAACAAGTAAAGAAACAGAGTTTGGGAAGGTGTTACATCTAGCTCATGACAGAGAAGTTGAAAAATTTTAATAAAACCCCAGGAATTGGGGTGAAGCTGGGATGGAGCAATATTACACGACCACAACAGGTCGGTTTCAAAAGCAGTAATAGGAAAAGTAACATTCAATTGGCTGAAAAAGTATTCATAGGCATAGAAGAAAGGACGCTCCCTCTCGATGGAAGTCGGAAAGCAAACCCTCTCATCAGAATCAGGAGCAACAAGCTCATAATCCCCCTTGCGAGCATTGTTCCCACAAATCCTATGACGCTTCCTCAGCTCTGTGCAAAATTCAGCATCCACAACGGAAACACACAACAAAACAAGGGAGTCCAGCCAATCGGACATCCCCTCGGGAACTCTGGAAGACATCTCTACAATGTTATTGCGAGAAGACATGAGGCCAACTAAATCCTACAAAGTAAGAAAAAAGATAGGGCTCAAAAAAGGAACCAAAACAACAAAGCGCTTTTCATCAAAGAAAAACACAGCAACAAAGCATGGGATCGTTAAAGATGCAACCTTTTTTCAAAAAGATCAGCAATCTCCAAAAAAAAGGTAAGAAATGGATGCAGATTTTCTAAACCAGTATCAAAAGCAACCAGAAAGCAACAGTAAATTCCAAGAAAAATCGCAAAGAAGAAAGCCAAGGAAAACACATTTACAGTGACGAACAAACACAAAGATCAAGGTTCAAGCTTTCAAACATGAAAAATCAGAAGCTTCACCAAAAAACTAAAGATGAAGCTACGAAAGAAGCAAGAAAGCTAGTACCAACTTGGAATGAGTAGCAAGCTTCAAAGAAACTGAAGATAGAAGATGAAATCTGGGAAAGCCTTCTCACAAAAAACGCGAACAAAGAGCGATGTCGAAGAGAGAAATGCGAAACTCCAGGCGAAAACAAGAAGCTCCGGAAACACCAAAATGACGCCGCAAACACAGAAAAAGGAGAAGCGCAAAACAAAAAAACAGAAGAGCGGAGAGAACGGAGAAAAGAAGTTATGAAAAGGGCGAAAGGAGAGAAACCGTTTCTGGGCTTTCGAAATCAAAATAAAGAGCCAAAGGGAAACGGGGCAATTAATGCTAAAATTAAGGAAAACATTAAACCCTCGCACGTTCCCAAAGCGCCGATATAAAAGCGCGCGCTTTTAGAGGAAACGTTCTACATTCAACAGCTGACATAAAGGAATCGACAAAATGCTTGAGTTCAGCTTCACCAAAGAAAGACCGAAGTCAAATACTCGACCTCAAAGAAGTCCGAGCTCAAGCAGGGGCACTATTCATACCCTGGGTCAAGATGACCGACCTGGGATGTTCGACAGACAAAGCGACCGACCTCTTCAGATCAGGGCAATCCGACCTCTTACCAAAGATCTCGGTCAAGTCCCTACGAAAGCCCAAGGAAGGGCCCAAATAGAGGAACACGTCCCAAATCCTAAAGCGGCCCAGCCTACAGCGAGAAGGGCGGTTCCCTTAAAGATAAGATGACCTCACTTAAAGATAAAAGATAAGAAAAGATAACTAATTTATCTTATCCACAGGAGGCCACATCTCACCACTATAAATATACTGGAGCACCCAGGTATAACTCATACTCTGATTTTACTCAATACCTGCTTAATACCCTTGCTAACTTAAGCATCGGAGTCTCTTGCAGGTACCCCCACCCTTCGGGGACGAAGGATCAGCACCACCACCAAGTCCAACAAGTTGGACACACCAGCTCCGGCCGACACCCACCTGCCGGACACGTCGATTGCAACCAACACAGACGATCTCATCCAAGATCGACCTACCGTTTCAGGTAACCCTCGGAACACTTTCTATTATCACGCCTGCGCCGCTTCCGGTTTTATTTGAAGAACCGTCCACGTAAAGATTCCATTCTGTGGGGGGTTCTAGGGCATATGTGAATTCTGCAATAAAGTCGGCCAGATACTGTGATTTGATGGCCGTCTGAGCTTCATATTGGAGGTCAAATTCTGACGACTCGACTGCCCATTGTAGAATTCTGCCTGCCAGATCTGTTTTCTGTAATATTCCTTTTATGGGCTGATTAGTTTGAACCTTAATGGTGTGAGCCTGAAAGTACGGGTGAAGTCGTCGTGATGTTAGAATGAGGGTATAAGCAAATTTTTCTATTTTCTGGTAGTTCAGCTCGGATCCCTGTAGTGCTTTGCTAATGAAGTAGACGGGTTGTTGCCCATGTTCGTCTTCTCTGACTAGTGCTGAGGCTATTGCCCGACTCCCTACTGCGAGGTATAATATGAGCGGTTCTCCTTCTCGTGGTCGAGATAGGATAGGTGGCCGTCCTAAGAACTCCTTGAAGTCTTGGAAGGCTTGCTCACATTCTGTCGTCCATTCGAACTGTTTTCCCTTTCTTAAAGTAGCATAGAAGGGGAGAGATCTTATCGTAGCTCCTGCTAAGAATCGGGATAGGGCAGCCAACCTCCCGTTGAGTTGTTGTACTTCTTTGACACAAGTTGGGCTCTTCATGTTGAGTATGGCTTGACATTTGTCTGGGTTTGCTTCAATTCCCCTTTGTGTGAGTGGTGCACGAAATTGTGATCATCAATGGCACCATCAACATGGTACGCACAATTGTAATCTCAACTCTTTATCACAACTTCGCACAACTAACCAGCAAGTGCACTGGGTCGTCCAAGTAATAAACCTTACGCGAGTAAGGGTCGATCCCACGGGGATTGTTGGTATGAAGCAAGCTATGGTCATCTTGTAAATCTCAGTCAGGCAGACTCAAATGGTTATGGATGATGAATAAAACATAAAGATAAAGATAGAGATACTTATGTAATTCGTTGGTAAGAATTTCAGATAAGCGTATGGAGATGCTTTGTCCCTTCCGTCTCTCTGCTTTCCTACTGTCTTCATCCTATCCTTCTTACTCCTTTCCATGGCAAGCTGTATGTAGGGTTTCACCGTTGTCAATGGCTACCTCCCATCCTCTCAGTGAAAATGTTCAACGCACCCTGTCACGGCACGGCTAATCATCTGTCGGTTCTCAATCAGGTTCGAATAGAATCCAGTGATTCTTTTGCGTCTGTCACTAACGCCCAGCCTTCAGGAGTCTGAAGCTCGTCACAGTCATTCAATTATTGAATCCTACTCAGAATACCACAGACAAGGTTTAGACCTTTCGGATTCTCTTGAATGCCGCCATCAATTCTAGCTTATACCACAAAGATTATTTTTAATAATGAGGAATAATCAAAATGAAACTAAGATCAAATAAACAATGCATGCAAGACACCAAACTTAGAAGTTTGTATACTATTGACACTAACAAATTGAGAATAAAGACATGCAAGGAAATCATCAAGAACAACTTGAAAATCAATGAAGTACATAATGCATGTAATTTTTTAAAATTAGAAGAATAAAGACATGCAATTGACACCAAACTTAAAATTAGACACCAGACTCAAACAAGAAACATAAAAATATTTTTGGTTTTAAGATTTTATAATTTTTTTTATTTTTCGAAAATTGAGTGGCAAAGAAAATAAGGATATCAAAATTCTTAATAAGAATTTCCAGGAATCATGCAATGTTAGAAGATAGCTGGTGGACGAAATTGTGATTCAATTGTTATTCCATTTTGCAAAATTCATTGCTTTTCATTCCCTGGTAATGGCGCCAAAAACATGATGCCAATACCATAGTTCACAACTCCGTTCAACTTAACCAGCAAGTGTACTGGGTCATCCAAGTAATACCTTATGTGAGTAAGGGTCGATCCCACAGAGATTGCTGGTATGAAGCAAGCTATGGTCATCTTGTAAATCTCAGTTAGGCAGATTAAATAGTTTTGGGTTTCGAAAATTAATAGTAAAAAGAAAATAAAAAGGATAGAAATACTTATGTAAATTAATAGTGGGAATTTCAGATAAGTGTATGGAGATGCTGTGCTCCTCTTGAATAAGTGTATGAGATCCTTTGTCCCTTCTGAATCTCTGTTTTTCTACTGCCTTCATCCAATCCTTCATACTCCTTTCCATGGCAAGCTGTATGTAGGCCATCACCGTTGTCAATGGTTACATCCCATCCTCTCAGTGAAAACGTTCCTATGCTCTGTCACAGCACGGCTAATCATCTGTCGGTTCTCAATCAGGTTGGAATAGAATCCCTTGATTCTTTTGCGCTTGTCATCACGCCCAGCCTTCAGGAGTTTGAAGCTCGTCACAGTCATTCAATCCCAGAATCCTACTCAGAATACCACAGACAAGGTTTAGACTTTCCGGATCCTCATGAATGCCGCCATCTATCTAGCTTATACCACGAAGATTCTGTTGGGGAATCTAAGAGATATGCGCCCGGCCTAG